>NW_027671938.1:85000-103131 GCF_964165515.1 Mesoplodon bidens | reverse complement strand
GTGCCCTAAGCCTTGCCGTTCCCTAACCCTAACCCTAGCCCGGAATGGTATCTCACAACCAGCCCTACACTTTACCATACGCCGTAACCTATTCCTGGCCCGTACGCTGGCACTGACGCATGCGTCAGCACCTAGCCTGACCTTCCCACGTTTCCGTACCCTCACCTGTGCCCTAAGCTTTGTCATTCCCTAACCCTAACCCTAGCACGGAACGGAAACCCACCACCAGCCCTACACATTAGCCTACGCCGTAGCCTAATCCTGGCCCGTACATTGGCACTGACCCGTGTGTAAGAACGTAGCCTGACCATCCCACGTTTCCGTACCCTCAGCTCTGCCCTAAGCCTTGACGTTCCCTAACCGTAAACCAAGCCCGGAACGGAAACCCACCACCAGACTTACACCTTACCCTACGCAGTACCCAACTCCTGGCCCTTACGGTGGCACTGACACGTGCGTGAGCACGTAGCCTGACCCACGCACGACCCTCCCAATACAGAAATGGAAAGAAGATCTCAAGAGACGTTTCTTCAAAGAAGACACGGAGATGGCCAAGACGCACATGAAAAGCTGCTCAACAGCACTAAATATTAGAGAAATGCAAATCAAAACTACAATGAGGTATCACCTCACACTGTTAGAATTGGCATCATCAGAAAATCTACAAACAACAAATTCTGGGGAGGGTGTGGACAAAAGGAGCCCTCTTCCACTATTGGTGGGAATGTAAATTGATACAGTCACTATGGAGAACAGTATGGAGTTTCCTTTAAAAAACTAGAAATAGAATTACCATCTGACCCAGCAATCCCACTTTTGGGCATATACCCAGAGACAACCATATATCAAAAAGGCACATTCACCACAAGGTTCATTGCAGCACTATTTAAAATAGCCAGGTAATGGAAACAACCTAAATGCCCACAGACAGATGAATGGATAAAGATGGGGTACATATATAAAATGGAATATTCCTCGGCCATAAAAAGGAATGAAACTGGGTCATTTGTAGAGACATCGATGGATCTAGAGAGTGTCATACAGAATGAAGTAAGTCAGAAAGTGGAAAACAAATATTGTATATTAATGCATATATGTGGAACCTAAAAAATGGTACAGATGAACTGGTTTGCAGGGAAGAAATAGAGACACAGAGGTAGAGAACAAACGTATGGATACCAAGTGTGGGAAGCCATGGGGTGGTGGTGGTGGGATGAGTTGGGAGTTTGCGATTGACCTGTATACATGTATATGCATAAAATACATAACTAATAATAACCCGCTGTATAAAAAAGTAAATAAAATTAAATTTCAAAATTTTAAAATATAAAATTTAAAAATAAAACAGAAAAAAGTTCTTCCCTTCACACAGATGTATTTATAGGAAAGAATTATTTCCATGCTTATATCTATAAATACATAAAATAGGAATAAAATCTAACTTGAACCATAAATGAAAAAAAACCCTGAACCCACCAGTTATACAGAGGAAAACACTATCAGGGCTCTTGCTCCAGCGGTAAACAATTCTTAAATTGGTAAGAGGTGGGGAATCATCTCCCATACAGCCAGCAACCCACCCCCCATACAAGGAGCGTCCTCATTGCAAAGCTGGGGGACCGTGCCGAGGCATCTCTGAATAAAGGTGAGCTGAGCCCCAGGCCAGCTGCTGCTGAACTGTTCCCACCCTTCCCAGGTAAAACACCTGAATATGTACAAAGGCTTGAAAGCCTAGAGGAAGGGCCGTGGAGCCACACCAGCGACAGCACGCAGGCCAACTTGGTGACTGCAGGCCAGCCAGGGTGATCCTGGCACCGGGCGCTCTTCCGGAAGCTTTCCATTGTCCTGCCTGAGATACCCCTCTTGTCCCGGCCCCCACTGCTTTTTTCCTTCCTCACCTCTGTCCGGAGAGAAATTCCATCGGAAGGTATGGGTGACACATCCTCTTCTTTACAGGTGGCAGCCTGGCAACTCCTGCAGAAAGGTCAGCAGAACCCCACTCACACCGGGCCACCCACAAAGCAGTGGCCCCTCACTCCCTCCCACCACACAGCCCCGAGTCTGCTGACGGGGCAGAGAATATGGAGTCAGGCACAGCTTCAGGGGCTATTGTGGCCTGGAGCGCTGCTTATATTGACCTCAAGCAGGCACACCTGCGGTGGGCCGGCCGGCAGGATTAGGCTCCCCAGGTCAGCTAATCCACAACCCTCAGGGAATCACATTCTTGAAAATGGACCTCGCTATGGCAGAATAGAATCCAAGGAAAAAAAGGACACTGTGCCATTTGCAGCACCGTACATGAGTCTAGAGGTAATCACGTGACTTGTAGTAAGTCAGAAAGTGAAAGACACATATCATATCATATCACTTATAGGTGTTATCTTAAAATGGATACCAGGGCAGATATTTCCACGGAGAAGGGCAATCACAGATTCATTAAACAAACTTATGGTTCACCAATGGAAAGGTGTGAGGATTGGTTTCATTACGATATTGGGGTTAACAGACATATACAAGCACAGGTGACATATATAATTACCAAAGACCTACGGAGTACCAAAAGACTACTCAACATTATCTCATAACGCACATGGGAAAAGGATCCCAGGAAAAACAGACATCTGTATATGTGTAAAAGAACCACATCTTCCACACCTACAACAAGCCAAACATTTTAATCGAAATTGCTGTAATAAAAAATAAAAAATTAAATTAAAAACACGAACAAGAAGTAGGGAGACAAACTTGAGGGGCTTTCTCCTGTCACATTCCATTCTAAATTCCAATCTAGAACACAACTTCCATTGAGGCTCTGTTGCCCTAGTAACCAGAATTGGTAAAGGAGAACTGCTGCCACCTTGTGGCCGTTTCACACAACAGCAGCTTTAATCCCAGGGCTCATGGTCAGTTGATATTCAAAATCATTGCAGGCCTGTAAATGACACCTGCCCTGAAAACAAATCCTGGGGTCACATATCGACCAAAAAATTTAAAGGACGTCCATATTTCAAAACGACCGTTTCAAAAGGCATATATTATGCACATTAGTGTTCTGCTTCTTTTTCTTTCTTTCTTTTTTGGTTAAAAACACGGGAATGGAAAAAGGCATCCCTCAGAAGGGGCGAAAATAGTTGCAAACGAATCAATGGACAAAGGTTTAATCTCCAATATATATAAACAGCTCATGCGGCTTAATATTAAAAAAACAAACAACCCAATACAAAAATGGGCAGAAGATCTAAAGAGTCGTTTCTTCAAAGAAGACACAGAGATGGCCAAGACGCACATGAAAAGCTGCTCAACAGCACTAATTATTAGAGAGATGCAAATCAAAACTACAATGAGGTATCACCTCACACCTGTTAGAATCGGTTTCATCAGAAAATCTACAAACAAGAAATTCTGGGGAGGGTGTGGACAAAAGGAGCCCTCTTCCACTATTGGTGGGAATGTAAATAGATACAGTCACTATGGAGAACAGTATGGAGCTTCCTTTAAAAACTAGAAATAGAATTACCATCTGACCCAGCAATCCCACTTTTGGGCATATACCCAGAGACAACCATAAATCAAAAAGGCACATTCACCACAAGGTTCATTGCAGCACTATTTACAATAGCCAGGTAATGGAAACAACCTAAATGCCCACAGACAGATGAATGGATAAAGATGGGGTACATATATAAAATGGAATATTCCTCGGCCATAAAAAGGAATGAAACTGGGTCATTTGTAGAGACATCGATGGATCTAGAGAGTGTCATACAGAATGAAGTAAGTCAGAAAGTGGAAAACAAATATTGTATAATAATGCATATATGTGGAACCTAAAAAATGGTACAGATGAACTGGTTTGCAGGGAAGAAATAGAGACACAGATGTAGAGAACAAACGTATGGACACCAAGTGTGGGAAGCCATGGGGTGGTGGTGGTGGGATGAGTTGGGAGTTTGCGATTGACCTGTATACATGTATATGCATAAAATACATAACTAATAATAACCCGCTGTATAAAAAAGTAAATAAAATTAAATTTCAAAATTTTAAAATATAAAATTTAAAAATAAAACAGAAAAAAGTTCTTCCCTTCACACAGATGTATTTATAGGAATGAATTATTTCCATGCTTATATCTATAAATACATAAAAGAGGAATAAAATCTAACTTGAACCATAAACGAAAAAAAAACCCTGAACCCACCAGTTATACAGAGGAAAACACTATCAGGGCTCTTGCTCCAGCGGTAAACAATTCTAAAATTGGTAAGAGGTGGGGAATCATCTCCCATACAGCCAGCAAACCACCCCCCATGCAAGGAGCGTCCTCATTGCAAAGCTGGGGGACCGTGCCGAGGCATCTCTGAATAAAGGTGAGCTGAGCCGCAGGCCAGCTGCTGCTGAACTGTTCCCACCCTTCCCAGGTAAAACACCTGAATATGTACAAAGGCTTGAAAGCCTAGAGGAAGGGCCGTGGAGCCACACCAGCGACAGCACGCAGGCCAACTTGGTGACTGCAGGCCAGCCAGGGTGATCCAGGCCCTGGGCGCTCTTCCGGAAGCTTTCCATTGTCCTGCCTGAGATACCCCTCTTGTCCCGGCCCCCACTGCTTTTTTCCTTCCTCACCTCTGTCCGGAGAGAAATTCCATCGGAAGGTATGGGTGACACATCCTCTTCTTTACAGGTGGCAGCCTGGCAACTCCTGCAGAAAGGTCAGCAGAACCCCACTCACACCGGGCCACCCACAAAGCTGTGGCCCCTCACTCCCTCCCACCACACAGCCCCGAGTCTGCTGACGGGGCAGAGAATATGGAGTCAGGCACAGCTTCAGGGGCTATTGCGGCCTGGAGCGCTGCTTATATTGACCTCAAGCAGGCACACCTGCGGTGGGCCGGCCGGCAGGATTAGGCTCCCCAGGTCAGCTAATCCACAACCCTCAGGGAATCACATTCTTGAAAATGGACCTCGCTAAGGCAGAATAGAATCCAAGGAAAAAAAGGACACTGTGCCATTTGCAGCACCGTACATGAGTCTAGACGTAATCACGTGACTTCTAGTGAGTCAGAAAGTGAAAGACACATATCATATCATATCACTTATAGGTGTTACCTTAAAATGGATACCAGGGCAGATATTTCCACGGAGAAGGGCAATCACAGATTCATTAAACAAACTTATGGTTCACCAATGGAAAGGTGTGAGGATTGGTTTCATTACGATATTGGGGTTAACAGACATATACAAACACAGGTGACATATATAATTACCAAAGACCTACGGAGTACCAAAAGACTACTCAACATTATCTCATAACGCACATGGGAAAAGGATCCCAGGAAAAACAGACATCTGTATATGTGTAAAAGAACCACATCTTCCACACCTACAACAAGCCACACATTTTAATCAAACTTGCTGTAATAAAAAATAAAAAATTAAATTAAAAACACGAACAAGAAGTAGGGAGACAAACTTGAGGGGCTTTCTCCTGTCACATTCCATTCTAAATTCCAATCTAGAACAGGACTTCCATTGAGGCTCTGTTGCCCTAGTAACCAGAATTGGTAAAGGAGAACTGCTGCCACCTTGTGGCCGTTTCACACAACAGCAGCTTTAATCCCAGGGCCCATGGTCAGTTGATATTCAAAACCATTGCAGGCCTGTAAATGACACCTGCCCTGAAAACAAATCCTGGGGTCACATATCGACCAAAAAATTCAAAGGACGTCCATATTTCAAAACGACCGTTTCAAAAGCCATATTTTATGCACATTAGTGTTCTGCTTCTTTTTCTTTCTTTCTTTTTTGGTTAAAAACACGGGAATGGAAAAAGGCATCCCTCAGAATGGGCGAAAATAGTTGCAAACGAATCAATGGACAAAGGTTTAATCTCCAATATATATAAACAGCTCATGCAGCTTATTAAAAAAACAAACAACCCAATACAAAAATGGGCAGAAGATCTAAAGAGACGTTTCTTCAAAGAAGACACAGAGATGGCCAAGACACACATGAGAAGCTGCTCAAGAGCACTAATTATTAGAGAAATGCAAATCAAAACTACAATGAGGTATCACCTCACACCGTTAGAATCGGCATCATCAGAAAATCTACAACCAATTCTGGGGATGGTGTGGACAAAAGGAGCCCCCTTCACTATGGTGGGAATGTAAATTGATACAGTCACTATGGAGAACAGTATGGAGTTTCCTTAAAAGAACTAGAAATAGAAACCTTGACTTTCCCTAACCCTAACCATAGCCCGGAACGGAATCCTACCACCAACCCTACACCTAATCTATGCCGTACACTAATCCTAATCCGTACGCTGGCACTAATCAGTGAGTCAACACGTACCCTGACCCTAACACGTTTCCATACCCTCAGCTGTGCCCTAAAACTTGTCGTTGCCTATCCTTAACCTTATCCCGGAACGGAAACCTACCATCAGCCCTACACCTTACCCTAAACTCTACCCTAATCCTAATTCATACATCAACACGTACCCTGACCCTAACACGTTTCCGTACCCTCACCTCTGCCATAAACCTTGCCGTTCCCTAACCCTAACCCTAGCCCGGAACGGAAACCCACCACCAGCCCTACACCCTACCCTACGTCGTAGCCTACTGCTGGCCCGTAAGCTGGCACTCTCCCATGTGTCAGCCCGTAGCCTGCCTCTCCCACGTTTCCGTACCCTCACCTGTGCCCTAAGCCTTGCAGTTCCCTACCTCTAACCCTAGCCCGGAACGGAAACCACCACCAGCCCTACACATTACGCTATGCCGTACCCTACTCCTGGCCCGTACGCTGGCACTGACCCATTCTTCAGCACGTATCCTGACCCTCCCACGTTTCCGTACCCTCACCTGTGTCCTAAGCCTTAACGTTCCCTAACCCGAACCCTAGACCGGAATGGATACCCACCACGGCCCTTACACCATACCCAACGCTGTACCCTACTCCTGGTTCACACCCTGGCACTGACCCGTTCTTCAGCATGTAGCCTGACCCTCCCACGTTTCCGTACCCTCACCTGTGCCCTAAGACTTGCTGCTCCCTAACCCTAACACTAGCCCGGAATGGACACCCACCACCAGCCTTACACTTTACCCTACGCCGTACCCTACACCTGGTCCATACCCTGGCATTGAACCGTGCTTCAGCATGTAGCCTAACCCTCCCACGTTTCCGTACCCTCACCTGTGCCCTAAGCCTTGCCTTTCCCTATCCCTAACCCTAGCCCGTAACGGAAACCCACCACAAAACCTAAACCGTAACGTACGCCGTAGACTACTCCTGACCCGTACGCTGGCAGTGACCCTTGCGTCAGCACATAGCCTGCCTCTGCCACGTTTCCATACCCTCACCTGTGCACTAAGCCTTGCCGTTCCCTAACTCTAACCTGGAACGGAAACCCACAACCAGCCCTACACCTTACCCAATGCCGTACCCGAATCCTGGCGCGTACGCTGGCAAAGACCCGTGCGTCATCACGTAGCCTGACCCTCCCACGTTTCCGTACCCTCACCTGTGCCCTAAGCCTTGCCGTTCCCTAACCCTAACCCTACACCTAACCCTACGCCATACACTACACTTGGCCCAAACGCTGGCACTGACCCGTGCGTCAGCACGTAGCCTGACCCTCCCACTTTTCCATACCATCTTCTGTGCCCTAAGCTTTGCCGTTCCCTAACCCTAAACCTAGCCTGGAACGGAAACCCACCACCAGCCCTAAACCTTACCCTACGCCGTACCCTAATCCTGCCCCATACGCTGGCACTGACCCGTGCGTCAGCACGTACCCTGCCACTCCTACGTTTCCGTACCCTCACCTGTGCCCTAATCCTTGCCGTTCCCTAACCCTAACCCTAGCCCGGAACATAAACCCACCACCAGCCCTAAACCTTACCCTACGCTGTACCCTACTCCTGGCCCCTACGCTGGCACTGACCTGTGCGTCAGCATGTAGCCTGCCTCTCCCACGTTTCCATACCCTCACCTGTGTCCTAAGCCTTGCCGTTCCCTAACCCTAACCCTAGCCTGGAACTGAAACCCACCACCAGCCCTAAACCTTACGCTACGACGTACCCTAATCCTGGCCCGTACGCTGGCACAGACCCGTGCGTCAACACGTAGCCTGCCACTCCCACGTTTCCGTACGTTCACCTGTGCCCTAAGACTTGCTGTTCCCTCACCCTAACCCTAGCCCGGAACGGAAACCCACCACCAGCCCTAAACCTTACCCTACGCCTTACCATACTCCTGGCCCGTACGCTGGCACTGACACGTGCGTCAGCACGTAGCCTGACCCTCCCACATTTCCTTACGTTCATCTGTGCCCTAAGCCTTGCCGTTCCCTAACCCTAACCCTAGCGCGAAACGGTATCTCACAACCAGCCCTACTCCTTACCCTACGCCATTCCCTATTCCTGGCCCGTACGCTGGCACTTACCCGTGCGTCAGCACATAGCCGGACCCTCCCACGTTTCCGTACCCTCACCTGTGCCCTAAGCCTTGTCATTCCCTAACCCTAACCCTAGCACGGAACGGAAACCCACCACCAGCCCTACACATTAGCCTACGCCGTAGCCTATTCCTGGCCCGTACACTGGCACTGACCCATGCGTAAGAACGTAGCCTGACCATCCCACGTTTCCGTACCCTCACCTGGGCCCTAAGCCTTGCCGTTCCCAAACCCTAAACCTAGCCCGGAACGGAAACCACCACCAGACCTACACCTTACCCTACGCAGTACCCTACTCCTGGCCCTTACGCTGGCACTGACACGTGCGTGAGCACATAGCCTTACCCTCCAACCACCCTCCCAATACAGAAATGGTCAGAAGATCTCATGAGACGATCCTTCAAAGAAGACACAGACATGGCCAAGACGCAGATGAAAAGCTGCTCAACATCACTAATTATTAGAGAAAAGCCAATCAAAACTACAATGAGGGGGCTTCCCTGGTGGCGCAGTGGTTGAGAGTCCGCCTGCCGATGCAGGGGACACGGGTTCGTGCCCCGGTCCGGGAAGATCCCACATGTCGCGGAGCAGCTGGGCCCGTGAACCATGGCCACTGAGCCTGCGCGTCCGGAGCCTGTGCTCCGCAACGGGAGAGGCCACAACAGTGAGAGGCCCGCGTAACACAAAAAAAATAAAAAAATAAAAAAAAAAACTACAATGAGGTATCACCTCACACATGTTAGAATCGGCATCATCAGAAAACCTACAAACAACAAATTCTGGGGAGGGTGTGGACAAAAGGAGCCCTCTTCCACTATTGGTGGGAATGTAAATTGATACAGTCACTATGGAGAACAGTGTGGAGTTTCCTTAAAAAAACTAGAAATAGAATTACCATCTGATCCAGCAATCGCACTTCTGGGCATATACCCAGAGAAAACCATAAATCAAAAAGGCACATTCACCACAATGTTCATTGCAGCACTATTTACAATAGCCAGGTAAGGGAGCAAACTAAATACCCACAAACAGATGAATGGGTAAAGATGTGGTACATATATAAAATGGAATATTACTCGGCCATAAAAAGGAATGAAACTGGGTCATTTGTAGAGACATCGATGGATCTAGAGACTGTCATACAGAATGAAGTAAGTCACAAAGAGGAAAACAAATATTGTATATTAATGCATATATGTGGAACCTAAAAAGTGGTACAGATGAACTGGTTTGCAGGGAAGAAATAGAGACACAGGTAGAGAACAAACTTATGGACACCAAGTGTGGGAAGCCATGGGGTGGTAGAGGTGGGATGAGTTGGGAGATTGGGATTGGCCTGCATACATGCATATGCATAAAATACATAACTAATAATAACCTGCTGTATAAAAAAATAAAACTAAATTTCAAAATTTAAAAAAATAAAATTTAAAAATAAAAGAGAAAAAAGTTCTTCCCTTCACACAGATGTAGTTATAGAAATGTATTATTTCCATGCTTATATCTATAAATACATAAAAGAGGTATAAAATCTAACTTGAACCATAAACGAAAAAAAACCTGAACCCACCAGTTATACAGAGGAAAGCCCTATCAGGGAACTTGCTCCAGCGGTAAACTATTCTGAAATTGGTCAGAGGTGGGGAATCATCTCCCATACAGCCAGCAACCCACCCCGCATGCAAGGAGCGTCCTCATTGCAAAGCTGGGGGACCGTGCCGAGGCATCTCTGCATAAAGGTGAGCTGAGCCCCAGGTCAGCTGCAGCCGAACTGTTCCCACCCTTCCCAGGTAAAACACCTGAATATGTGCAAGGGCATGAAATCCTAGAGGAAGGGCCGTGGAGCCACACCAGCGACAGCACACAGGCCAACTTGGTGCCTGCAGGCGAGGCAGGATGGTCCTGACCCCGGGAGCTCTTCTGGAAGCTTTCCATTTCCCTGCCTGAGATACCCATCCTGTCCCGGACCCCACCCCTTTTTTTCCTTCCTTACCTCAGCCCGGAGAGAAATTACAGTGGAACTTATGGGTGACACATCCTCTTCTTTACAGGTGGCAGCCTGGCAACTCCTGCAGAAAGGCCAGCAGAACCCCACTCACACAGGGCCACCAACAAAGCTGTGGCCCCTCACTCCCTCCCACCAGCACAGCCCCGAGACTGCTGACGGGGCAGAGAATATGGAGTCAGGAACAGCTTCAGGGGCTATTGCTGCCTGGAGCGCTGTTTATATTGACCTCAACCAGGCAGACCTGGGGAGGGCCGGCCGGCAGGGTAAGGATGCCCAGGTCAGCTAATCCACAACCCTCAGGGAATCACATTGTTGAAAATGGACCTCGCTAAGGCAGAATAGAAGCCAAGGAAAATAAGGACACAATGCCATTTGCAGCACTGTAGATGAGTCTAGAGGTAATCACGTGACTTGTAGTAAGTCAGAAAGTGAAAGACACATATCATTTCATATCACTTATAGGTGTTACCTAAAATAGAAACCAGGGCAGTCATTTCCACTGAGAAGTGCAATTATAGATTCATTAAACAAACTTATGGTTCACCAATGGAAAGGTGTGAGGATTGGTTTCATTACGATATCGGGGATAACAGACATATACAAACAGAGGTGACATATATAATCACCAAAGACCTACGGAATACCAAGAGAAGACTACTCAACATTCTGTCATAACGTACATGGGAAAAGGATCCCAGGAAGTACAGACATCTGTATATGTGTAAAAGAACCACATCTTCCACACCTACAACAAGCCAAACATTGTAATCAAACTTGCTATAATAAAAAAAAATTAAATTAAAAATACGAACAAGAAGTAGGGAGTGAAACTTGAGGGGCTTTCTCCTGGCACATTCCATTCTAAATTCCAATGTAGAACACGACGTCCATTGAGGCTCTGTTGCCCTAGTAACCAGATGTGTTAAGGGAGAACTGCTGCCCCCTAGTGGCCGTTTCACACAACAGCAGCTTTAATCCCAGTGCTAATGGTCAGTTGATATTCAAAATCATTGCAGGCCTGTAAATGACACCTGCCCTGAAAACAAATCCTGGGGCCACATATCGACCAAAAAATTTAAAGTACGTCCATATTTCAAAACGACCGTTTCAAAAGGCATATTTTATGCACATTAGTGTTCTGCTTCTTTTTCTTTCTTTCTTTTTTGGTTAAAAACACGGGAATGGATAAAGGCATCCCTCAGAAGGGGCGAAAATAGTTGCAAACGAATCAATGGACAAAGGTTTAATCTCCAATATATATAAACAGCTCATGCAGCTTATTAAAAAAACAAACAACCCAATACAAAAATGGGCAGAAGATCTAAAGAGACGTTTCTTCAAAGAAGACACAGAGATGGCCAAGACGCACATGAAAAGCTGATCAAGAGCACTAATTATTAGAGAAATGCAAATCAAAACTACAATGAGGTATCACCTCACACCTGTTAGAATCGGCATCATCAGAAAATCTACAGACAACCAATTCTGGGGAGGGTGTGGACAAAAGGAGCCCTCTTCCACTATTGTTGGGAATGTAAATTGATACAGTCACTATGGAGAACAGTATGGAGTTTCCTTAAAAAACCTACAAATAGAAACCTTGACTTTCCCTAACCCTAACCATAGCCTGGAACGGAAACCTACTACCAACCGTGCACCTTATCTACGCGGTACACTAATCCTAATCCGTACGCTGGCACTAACCGGTGAGTCAACATGTACCCTGACACTAACATGTTTCCGTACCCTCAGCTGTGCCCCAAACCTTGCCATTGCCTATCCTTAACCTTAGCCCGGAACAGAAACCTACCATCAGCCCTACACCTTACCCTAAGCCGTACCCTAATCCTAATCCATACGTCAACACGTACCCTGACCCTAACACGTTTCCGTACCCTCACCTGTGCCCTAATCCTTGCCGTTCCCTAACCCTAACCCTAGCCCGGAACATAAACCCACCACCAGCCCTAAACCTTACCCTACGCTGTACCCTACTCCTGGCCCCTACGCTGGCACTGACCTGTGCGTCAGCATGTAGCCTGCCTCTCCCACGTTTCCATACCCTCACCTGTGTCCTAAGCCTTGCCGTTCCCTAACCCTAACCCTAGCCTGGAACTGAAACCCACCACCAGCCCTAAACCTTACGCTACGACGTACCCTAATCCTGGCCCGTACGCTGGCACAGACCCGTGCGTCAACACGTAGCCTGCCACTCCCACGTTTCCGTACGTTCACCTGTGCCCTAAGACTTGCTGTTCCCTCACCCTAACCCTAGCCCGGAACGGAAACCCACCACCAGCCCTAAACCTTACCCTACGCCTTACCATACTCCTGGCCCGTACGCTGGCACTGACACGTGCGTCAGCACGTAGCCTGACCCTCCCACATTTCCTTACGTTCATCTGTGCCCTAAGCCTTGCCGTTCCCTAACCCTAACCCTAGCGCGAAACGGTATCTCACAACCAGCCCTACTCCTTACCCTACGCCATTCCCTATTCCTGGCCCGTACGCTGGCACTTACCCGTGCGTCAGCACATAGCCGGACCCTCCCACGTTTCCGTACCCTCACCTGTGCCCTAAGCCTTGTCATTCCCTAACCCTAACCCTAGCACGGAACGGAAACCCACCACCAGCCCTACACATTAGCCTACGCCGTAGCCTATTCCTGGCCCGTACACTGGCACTGACCCATGCGTAAGAACGTAGCCTGACCATCCCACGTTTCCGTACCCTCACCTGGGCCCTAAGCCTTGCCGTTCCCAAACCCTAAACCTAGCCCGGAACGGAAACCACCACCAGACCTACACCTTACCCTACGCAGTACCCTACTCCTGGCCCTTACGCTGGCACTGACACGTGCGTGAGCACATAGCCTTACCCTCCAACCACCCTCCCAATACAGAAATGGTCAGAAGATCTCATGAGACGATCCTTCAAAGAAGACACAGACATGGCCAAGACGCAGATGAAAAGCTGCTCAACATCACTAATTATTAGAGAAAAGCCAATCAAAACTACAATGAGGGGGCTTCCCTGGTGGCGCAGTGGTTGAGAGTCCGCCTGCCGATGCAGGGGACACGGGTTCGTGCCCCGGTCCGGGAAGATCCCACATGTCGCGGAGCAGCTGGGCCCGTGAACCATGGCCACTGAGCCTGCGCGTCCGGAGCCTGTGCTCCGCAACGGGAGAGGCCACAACAGTGAGAGGCCCGCGTAACACAAAAAAAATAAAAAAATAAAAAAAAAAACTACAATGAGGTATCACCTCACACATGTTAGAATCGGCATCATCAGAAAACCTACAAACAACAAATTCTGGGGAGGGTGTGGACAAAAGGAGCCCTCTTCCACTATTGGTGGGAATGTAAATTGATACAGTCACTATGGAGAACAGTGTGGAGTTTCCTTAAAAAAACTAGAAATAGAATTACCATCTGATCCAGCAATCGCACTTCTGGGCATATACCCAGAGAAAACCATAAATCAAAAAGGCACATTCACCACAATGTTCATTGCAGCACTATTTACAATAGCCAGGTAAGGGAGCAAACTAAATACCCACAAACAGATGAATGGGTAAAGATGTGGTACATATATAAAATGGAATATTACTCGGCCATAAAAAGGAATGAAACTGGGTCATTTGTAGAGACATCGATGGATCTAGAGACTGTCATACAGAATGAAGTAAGTCACAAAGAGGAAAACAAATATTGTATATTAATGCATATATGTGGAACCTAAAAAGTGGTACAGATGAACTGGTTTGCAGGGAAGAAATAGAGACACAGGTAGAGAACAAACTTATGGACACCAAGTGTGGGAAGCCATGGGGTGGTAGAGGTGGGATGAGTTGGGAGATTGGGATTGGCCTGCATACATGCATATGCATAAAATACATAACTAATAATAACCTGCTGTATAAAAAAATAAAACTAAATTTCAAAATTTAAAAAAATAAAATTTAAAAATAAAAGAGAAAAAAGTTCTTCCCTTCACACAGATGTAGTTATAGAAATGTATTATTTCCATGCTTATATCTATAAATACATAAAAGAGGTATAAAATCTAACTTGAACCATAAACGAAAAAAAACCTGAACCCACCAGTTATACAGAGGAAAGCCCTATCAGGGAACTTGCTCCAGCGGTAAACTATTCTGAAATTGGTCAGAGGTGGGGAATCATCTCCCATACAGCCAGCAACCCACCCCGCATGCAAGGAGCGTCCTCATTGCAAAGCTGGGGGACCGTGCCGAGGCATCTCTGCATAAAGGTGAGCTGAGCCCCAGGTCAGCTGCAGCCGAACTGTTCCCACCCTTCCCAGGTAAAACACCTGAATATGTGCAAGGGCATGAAATCCTAGAGGAAGGGCCGTGGAGCCACACCAGCGACAGCACACAGGCCAACTTGGTGCCTGCAGGCGAGGCAGGATGGTCCTGACCCCGGGAGCTCTTCTGGAAGCTTTCCATTTCCCTGCCTGAGATACCCATCCTGTCCCGGACCCCACCCCTTTTTTTCCTTCCTTACCTCAGCCCGGAGAGAAATTACAGTGGAACTTATGGGTGACACATCCTCTTCTTTACAGGTGGCAGCCTGGCAACTCCTGCAGAAAGGCCAGCAGAACCCCACTCACACAGGGCCACCAACAAAGCTGTGGCCCCTCACTCCCTCCCACCAGCACAGCCCCGAGACTGCTGACGGGGCAGAGAATATGGAGTCAGGAACAGCTTCAGGGGCTATTGCTGCCTGGAGCGCTGTTTATATTGACCTCAACCAGGCAGACCTGGGGAGGGCCGGCCGGCAGGGTAAGGATGCCCAGGTCAGCTAATCCACAACCCTCAGGGAATCACATTGTTGAAAATGGACCTCGCTAAGGCAGAATAGAAGCCAAGGAAAATAAGGACACAATGCCATTTGCAGCACTGTAGATGAGTCTAGAGGTAATCACGTGACTTGTAGTAAGTCAGAAAGTGAAAGACACATATCATTTCATATCACTTATAGGTGTTACCTAAAATAGAAACCAGGGCAGTCATTTCCACTGAGAAGTGCAATTATAGATTCATTAAACAAACTTATGGTTCACCAATGGAAAGGTGTGAGGATTGGTTTCATTACGATATCGGGGATAACAGACATATACAAACAGAGGTGACATATATAATCACCAAAGACCTACGGAATACCAAGAGAAGACTACTCAACATTCTGTCATAACGTACATGGGAAAAGGATCCCAGGAAGTACAGACATCTGTATATGTGTAAAAGAACCACATCTTCCACACCTACAACAAGCCAAACATTGTAATCAAACTTGCTATAATAAAAAAAAATTAAATTAAAAATACGAACAAGAAGTAGGGAGTGAAACTTGAGGGGCTTTCTCCTGGCACATTCCATTCTAAATTCCAATGTAGAACACGACGTCCATTGAGGCTCTGTTGCCCTAGTAACCAGATGTGTTAAGGGAGAACTGCTGCCCCCTAGTGGCCGTTTCACACAACAGCAGCTTTAATCCCAGTGCTAATGGTCAGTTGATATTCAAAATCATTGCAGGCCTGTAAATGACACCTGCCCTGAAAACAAATCCTGGGGCCACATATCGACCAAAAAATTTAAAGTACGTCCATATTTCAAAACGACCGTTTCAAAAGGCATATTTTATGCACATTAGTGTTCTGCTTCTTTTTCTTTCTTTCTTTTTTGGTTAAAAACACGGGAATGGATAAAGGCATCCCTCAGAAGGGGCGAAAATAGTTGCAAACGAATCAATGGACAAAGGTTTAATCTCCAATATATATAAACAGCTCATGCGGCTTAATATTAAAAAAAACAAACAACCCAATACAAAAATGGGCAGAAGATCTAAAGAGACGTTTCTTCAAAGAAGACACAGAGATGGCCAAGACGCACATGAAAAGCTGCTCAAGAGCACTAATTATTAGAGAAATGCAAATCAAAACTACAATGAGGTATCACCACACAACTGTTAGAATCGGCATCATCAGAAAATCTACAAACAACAAATTCTGGGGAGGGTGGGGACAAAAGGATCCCTCTTCCACTATTGGTGGGAATGTAAATTGATACAGTCACTATGGAGAACACTATGGAGTTTCCTTAAAAAAACTAGAAATAGAATTACCATCTGATCCAGCAATCCCACTTCTGGGCATATACCCAGAGAAAACCATAAATCAAAAAGGCACATTCACCACAATGTTCATTGCAGCCCTATTTACAATAGCCAGGTAATGGAAGGAACCTAAATGCCCACAGACAGATGAATGGATAAAGATGTGGTACATGTATAAAATGGAATATTACTCAGCCATAAAAAGGAATGAAACTGGGTCATTTGTAGAGACATCGATGGATCTAGAGACTGTCATACAGAATGAAGTAAGTCAGAAAGAGGACAAATATTGTATATTAATGCATATATGTGGAACCTAAAAACTGGTACAGATGAACTGGTTTGCAGGGAAGAAATAGAGACAGAGGTAGAGAACAAATGTATGGACACCAAGTGTGGGAAGCCATGGTGTGGTGGTGGTGGGATGAGTTGGGAGATTGGGATTGACCTGCATACATGTATATGCATAAAATACATAACTGATAATAACCTGCTGTATAAAAAAGTAAATAAAATTAAATTTCAAAATTTTCAAAAATAAAATTTAAAAATAATACAGAAAAAAGTTCTTCCCTTCACACAGATGTATTTATACGAATGAATTATTTCCATGCTTATATCTATAAATACATAAAAGACGAATAAAATCTAATTTGAACCATAAAAGAAAAAAAAACCTGAACCCACCAGTTATACAGAGGAAATCCCTATCAGGGCACTTGCTCCAGCGGTAAACAATTCTGAAATTGGTCAGAGGTGGGGAATCATCTCCCATACAGCCAGCAACCCACACCCCACGCAAGGAGCGTCCTCATTGCAAAGCTGGGGGACCGTGCCGTGGCATCTCTGAATAAAGGTGAGCTGAGCCCCAGGCCAGCTACTGCTGAACTGTTCCCACCCTTCCCTTTTAAAACAGCTGAATATGTACAAGGGCTTGAAAGACTAGAGGAAGGGCCGTGGAGCCACAGCAGCAACAACACGCAGGCCAACTTGGTGCCTGCAGGCCAGCCACGGTGGCCCTGCACCCGGGCTCTCTTCCGGAAGCTTTCCGTTGTCCTGCCTGAGATACCCCACCTGTCCCGTCCCCCACTGCTTTTTTCCTTCCTCACCTCTGTCCGGAGAGAAATTCCAGCGGAAGGTATGGGTGACACATCCGCTTCTTTACAGGTGGCAGCCTGGCAACTCCTGCAGAAAGGCCAGCAGAACCCCACTCACACCGGGCCACCAACAAAGCTGTGGCCCCTCATTCCCTCCCACCAGCACAGCTCCGAGACTGCTGACGGGGCAGAGAATATGGTGTCAGGCACAGCTTCAGGGGCTATTGCTGCCTGGAGCGCTGTTTATATTGACCTCAACAAGCACACCTGAGGAGGGCCGGGCGGCAGGGTAAGGCTTACCAGGTCAGCTAATCCACAACACTCAGGGAATCACATTGTTCAAAATGGACCTTGCTAAGGCAGAAGAGAAGCCAAGAAAAAAAGAACACAATGCCATTTGCACCACCGTAGATGAGTCTAGAGGT
>NW_027671938.1:0-82500 GCF_964165515.1 Mesoplodon bidens | reverse complement strand
TTTCCATTGTCCTGCCTGAGATACCCCTCTTGTCCCGGCCCCCACTGCTTTTTTCCTTCCTCACCTCTGTCCGGAGAGAAATTCCAGCGGAAGGTATGGGTGACACATCCTCTTCTTTACAGGTGGCAGCCTGGCAAATCCTGCAGAAAGGTCAGCAGAACCCCACTCACACCGGGCCACCCAGAAAGCAGTGGCACCTCACTCCCTCCCACCACACAGCCCCGAGACTGCTGACGGGGCAGAGAATATGGAGTCAGGCACAGCTTCAGGGGCTATTGCGGCCTGGAGCGCTGTTTATATTGACCTCAAGCAGGCACACCTGCGGTGGGCCGGCCGGCAGTGTAAGGCTGCCCAGGTCAGCTAATCCACAACCCTCATGGAATCACATTCTTGAAAATGGACCTCGCTAAGGCAGAATAGAATCCAAGGAAAAAAAGGACACTGTGCCATTTGCAGCACCGTACATGAGTCTAGAGGTAATCACGTGACTTTTAGTAAGTCAGAAAGTGAAAGACACATATCATATCATATCACTTATAGGTGTTACCTTAAAATGGATACCAGGGCAGATATTTCCACGGAGAAGAGCAATCACAGATTCATTAAAAAAACTTATGGTTCACCAATGGAAAGGTGTGAGGATTGGTTTCATTACGATATTGGGGATAACAGACATATACAAACACAGGTGACATATATAATTACCAAAGACCTACGGAGTACCAAAAGACTACTCAACATTATCTCATAACGCACATGGGAAAAGGATCCCAGGAAAAACACACATCTGTATATGTGTAAAAGAACCACATCTTCCACACCTACAACAAGCCAATCATTGTAATCAAACTTGCTGTAATAAAAAATAAAAAAATAAATTAAAAACACGAACAAGAAGTAGGGAGACAAACTTGAGGGGCTTTCTCCTGGCACATTCCATTCTAAATTCCAATCTAGAACACGACTTCCATTGAGGCTCTGTTGCCCTAGTAAGCAGAATTGGTAAGGGAGAACTGCTGCCACCTTGTGGCCGTTTCACACAAAAGCAGCTTTAATCCCAGCGCTCAACGTCAGTTGATATTCAAAATCATTGCATGCTTGTAAATGACACCTGCCCTGAAAACAAATCCTGGGGTCACATATCGACCAAAATATTTAAAGGACGTCCATATTTCAAAACGACCGTTTCAAAAGGCATATTTTATGCACATTAGTGTTCTGCTTCTTTTTCTTTCTTTCTTTTTTGGTTAAAAACACGGGAATGGAAAAAGGCAACCCTCAGAAGGGGCGAAAATAGTTGCAAACGAATCAATGGACAAAGGTTTAATCTCCAATATATATAAACAGCTCATGCAGCTTATTAAAAAAACAAACAACCCAATAGAAAAACGGGCAGAAGATCTAAGGAGACGTTTCTTCAAAGAAGACACAGAGATGGCCAAGACGCACATGAAAAGCTGCTCAAGAGCACTAATTATTAGAGAAATGCAAATCAAAACTACAATGAGGTATCACCTCACACCTGTTACAATCGGCATCATCAGAAAATCTACAAACAAATTCTGGGGAGGGTGTGGACAAAAGGAGCCCTCTTCCACTATGGTGGGAATGTAAATTGATACAGTCACTATGGAGAACAGTATGGAGTTTCCTTAAAAGAACTAGAAATAGAAACCTTGACTTTCCCTAACCCTAACCATAGCCCGGAACGGAATCCTACCACCAACCCTACACCTTATCTATGCCGTACACTAATCCTAATCCGTACGCTGGCACTAACCAGTGAGTCAACACGTACCCTGACCCTAACACGTTTCCATACCCTCAGCTGTGCCCTAAAACTTGTCGTTGCCTATCCTTAACCTTAGCCCAGAACGGAAACCTACCATCAGCCCTACACCTTACCCTAAGCTGTACCCTAATCCTAATTCATACATCAACACGTACCCTGACCCTAACACGTTTCCGTACCCTCACCTCTGCCATAAACCTTGCCGTTCCCTAACCCTAACCCTAGCCCGGAACGGAAACCTACCACCAACCCTACACCTTACCTTACGCCGTACCCTAATCCTAATTCGTATGCTGACACTAACCTGTGCATCAACACATACCCTGACCCTAACACGTTTCGTACCCTCACCTGTGCCCTAAACTTTGCCGGTCCCTAACATAACCCTAGACTGGAACGGAAACGTACCACCAAACCTACACCTTAGTCTATGCGGTACCCTAATCCTCATGCGTATGCTGACACTAACCCGTGAGTCAACACGAACCCTGAACCTCACACATTTCTGTACCATCACCTGTGCCCAAAACCTTGCAATTCGCTAACCCTATCCCTACAACGGAATGGAAACCTACCGCCCTCCGTACACCTTACCCTACGCCGTACCCTAATCCTAATACATATGATGACACTATTCCATGTATCAACATGTATCATGACCCTAACACGTTTCTGTTCCGTCACCTGTACCCTAAACCTTGCCGTACCCTAACACTAACCCTAGCCCAGAATGGAAAACTACCACAAACCGTACAGCATACCCTACACGGTACCCTAATCCTAATCCGTACACTGACACTAACCCGTGCGTCAACACGTACACTGACCCTAACACACTTCCGTTCCCTCACCTGTGCCCTAAACCGTGCCGTTGCCTAACCCTAACCCTAGCCCAAAACGGAAACCTACCACCAACCCTACACGTTACTCTACGCCATACCCTAATCATAATCCGAGCGTCAACACGTACCCTGACCCTAACACATTTCCGTACCCTCACCTATGCCCTAAACCTTGCCGTTCCATAACACTAACCCTAGCCTGGAACGGAAACCTACCACCAACCCTAGACCTTAACCTACGAAGGACCATAAACCTACTCCGTACGCTGACACTAACACATGCGTCAACACTTACCCTGACCCTAACACGTTTCCGTACCTTCACCTGTGACCTAAACCTTGCCATTCCCTAACCCTAACCCTAGACCACAATGGAAACCTACCACCAAGCCTACACCTTACCCTAAGCCGTACCCTAATGCTAATCCATATGTCAACACGTACCCTGACACTAACACGTTTCCATACCCTCATCTGTGCCCAAAACCTTGCCGTTCCCTAACACTAACCCTAGCCTGAAACGGAAACCTACCAACAACCATACACTTTACCCTATGCCGCACCATAATCCTCATCTGTACGTTCACACTAACCCGTGCGTCAACACGTACCCTGAGCCTAACACGTTTCGATACCCTCACGTGTGCCCTAAACCTTGCCGTTCCCTAACCCTAACCCTAGCCCAGAACGGAAACCCACCACCAGCCCTACACCTTACCCTACGACGTACACTACTCCTGGCCCGTACGCTGGCACTGACCCGTGCGTGAGCACATAGCCTGACTCTCCCACGTTTCCGTACCCGCACCTGTGCCCTAAGACTTGCCGTTCCCAAACCCTAACCCTAGCCCGGAAAGGAAGCCCACCACCAGCCCTACACCTTTCCCTACGCCTTAGCCTAGGACTGGCCCATATGCTGGCACTGACACGTGTGTCAGCACGTAGCATGACCCTGCCACGTTTCCATACCCTCACCTGTGCCCTAAGCCTTGACATTCCCTAACCCTAACCTTAGCCCGGAAAGGAAACCAACCACCAGCCCTACACCTTACCCTACGTTGTTGCCTACTCCTGGCCTGTACGCTGGCACTGACCCGTGCGTCAGCACATAGCCTGACCCTCCACCATTTCCGTACCCTCAACTGTGCCCTAAGTCTTGTCCTTCCCTAACCCTAACCCTAGCCCAGAACAGAAACCCACCACCAGCCCTACAGCTTACCCTACGCCATAGCCTAATCCTGGCCAGTACGCTGGCACTGATCCGTACGTCAGCACGTAGCCTGACCTTCCCACGTTCCCGTACCCTCACCTGTGTCCTAAACCTTGCCGTTCCATAACCCTAAACATAACCCCAAACGGAAACCCACCACCAGCCCTAAACCTTACCCTACGCCGTACCCTACACCTGGCCCGTACGCTGGCACTGATCCGTGCGTCAGCATGTAGCCTAACCCTCCCACTTTTCCTTACCCTCACCTGTTCCCTAAGCCTTGCCGATCCCTAACTCTAACCCTAGCCCGGAACGGAAACCCACCACCAGCCCTACAGCCTACCCTACGTCGTAGCCTACTGCTGGCCCGTAAGCTGGCACTCTCCCATGTGTCAGCCCGTAGCCTGCCTCTCCCACGTTTCCGTACCCTCACCTGTGCCCTAAGCCTTGAAGTTCCCTACCTCTAAACCTAGCCCGGAACGGAAACCACCACCAGCCCTACACATTACGCTATGCCGTACCCTACTCCTGGCCCGTACGCTGGCACTGACCCATTCTTCAGCACGTATCCTGACCCTCCCACGTTTCCGTACCCTCATCTGTGTCCTAAGCCTTAACGTTCCCTAACCCTAACCCTAGACCGGAATGGACACCCACCACCACCCTTACACCATACCCAACGCCGTACCCTACTCCTGGTCCACACCCTGGCACTGACCCGTTCTTCAGCATGTAGCCTGACCCTCCCACGTTTCCGTACCCTCACCTGTGCCCTAAGCCTGGCCGCTCCCTAACCGTAACACTAGCCCGGAATGGACACCCACCACCAACCTTACACTTTACCCTACGCCGTACCCTACTCCTGGTCCATACCCTGGCATTGAACCGTGCTTCAGCATGTAGCCTAACCCTCCCACGTTTCCGTACCCTCACCTGTGCCCTAAGCCTTGCCTTTCCCTATCCCTAACCCTAGCCCGGAATGGAAACCCACCACAAAACCTAAACCTTAACGTACGCCGTAGACTACTCCTGACCCGTACGCTGGCAGTGACCCTTGCGTCAGCACATAGCCTGCCTCTGCCACGTTTCCTTACCCTCACCTGTGCACTAAGCCTTGCCGTTCCCTAACTCTAACCTGGAACGGAAACCCACAACCAGCCCTACACCTTACCCAATGCCGTACCCGAATCCTGGCGCGTACGCTGGCAAAGACCCGTGCGTCATCACGTAGCCTGACCCTCCCACGTTTCCGTACCCTCACCTGTGCCCCAAGCCTTGCCGTTCCCTAACCCTAACCCTACACCTAACCCTACGCCATACCCTACACTTGGCCCATACGCTGGCACTGACCCGTGCGTCAGCACGTAGCCTGACCCTCCCACTTTTCCGTACCATCTTCTGTGCCCTAAGCTTTGCCATTCCCTAACCCTAAACCTAGCCTGGAAGGGAAACCCACCACCAGCCCTAAACCTTACCCTACGCCGTACCCTAATCCTGCCCCGTACACTGGCACTGACCCATGCGTCAGCACGTAGCCTGCCACTCCTACGTTTCAGTACCATCACCTGTGCCCTAAGCCTTGCCGTTCCCTAACCCTAACCCGGAACATAAACCCACCACCAGCCCTAAACCTAACCTACGCTGTACCCTACTCCTGGCCCCTACGCTGGCACTGACCTGTGCGTCAGTACGTAGCCTGCCTCTCCCACGTTTCCATACCCTCACCTGTGTCCTAAGCCTTGCCGTTCCCTAACCCTAACCCTAGCCCGGAACGGAAACCCACCACCAGCCCTAAACCTTACGCTACGACGTACCCTAATCCTGGCCCGTACGCTGGCACAGACCCGTGCGTCAACACGTAGCCTGGCACTCCCAAGTTTCCGTACGTTCACCTGTGCCCTAAGCCTTGCTGTTCCCTCACCCTAACCCTAGCCCGGAATGGAAACCCACCACCAGCCCTAAACCTTACACTACGCCATACCCTACTCCTGGCCCGTACGCTGGCACTGACCCGTGCGTCAGCACGTAGCCTAACCCTCCCACGTTTCCTTACGTTCACTTGTGCCCTAAGCCTTGCCATTCCCTAACCCTAACCCTAGCCCGGAACGGTATCTCACAACCAGCCCTACTCCTTACCCTACGCCGTTCCCTATTCCTGGCCCGTACGCTGGCACTGACCCGTGCGTCAGCACATAGCCGGACCCTCCCACGTTTCCGTACCCTCACCTGTGCCCTAAGCCTTGTCATTCCCTAACCCTAACCCTAGCACGGAACGGAAACCCACCACCAGCCCTACACATTAGCCTACGCCGTAGCCTATTCCTGGCCCGTACATTGGCACTGACACATGTGTAAGAACGTAGCCTGACCATCCCACGTTTACGTACCCTCAACTGGGCCCTAAGCCTTGCCGTTCCCTAACCCTAAACCTAGACCGGAACGGAAACCACCACCAGACCTACACCTTACCCTACGCAGTACCCTACTCCTGGCCCTTACGCTGGCACTGACACGTGCGTGAGCACATAGCCTTACCCTCCAACCACCCTCCCAATACAGAAATGGTCAGAAGATCTCATGAGACGATCCTTCAAAGAAGACACAGACATAGCCAAGACGCAGATGAAAAGCTGCTCAACATCACTAATTATTAGAGAAATGCAAATCAAAACTACAATGAGGGGGCTTCCCTGGTGGCGCAGTGGTTGAGAGTCCGCCTGCCGATGCAGGGGACACGGGTTCGTGCCCCGGTCCGGGAAGATCCCACATGTCGCGGAGCAGCTTGGCCCGTGAGCCATGGCCACTGAGCCTGCGCGTCCGGAGCCTGTGCTCCGCAACGGGAGAGGCCACAACAGTGAGAGGCCCGCGTACCACAAAAAAATAAATAAATAAAAAAACAAAACAAAACAAAAAAAAACTACAATGAGGTATCACCTCACACATGTTAGAATCGGCATCATCAGAAAACCTACAAACAACAAATTCTGGGGAGGGTGTGGACAAAAGGAGCCCTCTTCCACTATTGGTGGGAATGTAAATTGATACAGTCACTATGGAGAACAGTGTGGAGTTTCCTTAAAAAAACTAGAAATAGAATTACCATCTGATCCAGCAATCGCACTTCTGGGCATATACCCAGAGAAAACCATAAATCAAAAAGGCACATTCACCACAATGTTCATTGCAGCACTATTTACAATAGCCAGGTAAGGGAGCAAACTAAATACCCACAAACAGATGAATGGGTAAAGATGTGGTACATATATAAAATGGAATATTACTCGGCCATAAAAAGGAATGAAACTGGGTCATTTGTAGAGACATCGATGGATCTAGAGACTGTCATACAGAATGAAGTAAGTCACAAAGAGGAAAACAAATATTGTATATTAATGCATATATGTGGAACCTAAAAAGTGGTACAGATGAACTGGTTTGCAGGGAAGAAATAGAGACACAGGTAGAGAACAAACTTATGGACACCAAGTGTGGGAAGCCATGGGGTGGTAGAGGTGGGATGAGTTGGGAGATTGGGATTGGCCTGCATACATGCATATGCATAAAATACATAACTAATAATAACCTGCTGTATAAAAAAATAAAACTAAATTTCAAAATTTAAAAAAATAAAATTTAAAAATAAAAGAGAAAAAAGTTCTTCCCTTCACACAGATGTATTTATAGGAATGTATTATTTCCATTTTTATATCTATAAATACATAAAAGAGGTATAAAATCTAACTTGAACCATAAACGAAAAAAAACCTGAACCCACCAGTTATACAGAGGAAAGCCCTATCAGGGAACTTGCTCCAGCGGTAAACAATTCTGAAATTGGTCAGAGGTGGGGAATCATCTCCCATACAGCCATCAACCCACCCCGCATGCAAGGAGCGTCCTCATTGCAAAGCTGGGGGACCGTGCCGAGGCATCTCTGAATAAAGGTGAGCTGAGCCCCAGGCCAGCTGCAGCTGAACTGTTCCCACCCTTCCCAGGTAAAACACCTGAATATGTACAAGGGCATGAAATCCTAGAGGAAGGGCCGTGGAGCCACACCAGCGACAGCACACAGGCAACTTGGTGCATGCAAGCGAGGCAGGATGGTCCTGACCCCGGGCGCTCTTCTGGAAGCTTTCCATTTCCCTGCCTGAGATACCCCTCCTGTCCCGGACCCCACCCCTTTTTTTCCTTCCTTACCTCAGCCCGGAGAGAAATTCCAGTGGAACTTATGGGTGACACATCATCTTCTTTACAGGTGGCAGCCTGGCAACTCCTGCACAAAGTCCAGCAGAACCCAACACACACCGGGCCACCCACAAAGCCGTGGCCCCTCACACGCTCCCACCAGCAGAGCCCCGAGACTGCTGACGGGGCAGAGAATATGGAGTCAGGCACAGCTTCAGGGGTATTGCTGCCTGGAGCGCTGTTTATATTGACCTCAACCAGGCAGACCTGGGGAGGGCCGGCCGGCACGGTAAGGCTGCCCAGGTCAGCTAATCCACAACCCTCAGGGAATCACATTGTTGAAAATGGACCTCGCTAAGGCAGAATAGAAGCCAAGGAAAATAAAGACACAATGCCATTTGCAGCACCGTAGATGAGTCTAGAGGTAATCATGTGACATGTAGTAAGTCAGAAAGTGAAAGGCACATATCGTATCATATCACTTATAGGTGTTACCTAAAAATGGATACCAGGGCAGATATTTCCACGGACAAGTGCAATCACATATTCATTAAACAAACTTATTGTTCACCAATGGAAAGGTGTGAGGATTGGTTTCATTACGCTATTGGGGTTAACAGACATACAAACACAGGTGATATATATAATAACCAAAGAGCTACGGAATACAAAGAGAGGAGTACACAACATTCTGTTATAACGTACATGGGAAAAGGATCCCAGGAAGAACAGACATCTGAATATGTGTAAAAGAACCACATCTACCATACCTACAACAAGCCAAACATTGTAATCAAACTTGCTGTAATAAAAAATAAAAAATTAAATTAAAAACACGAACAAGAAGTAGTGAGACAAACATGAGGGGCTTTTTCCTGTCACATTCTGTTCTAAATTCCAATCTAGAAGGCGACTTCCATTGAGGATCTGTTGCCCTAGTAACCAGATATGAATGAGAGAACTGCTGCCACCTTGTGGCCGTTTCACACAACAGCAGCTTTAATCCCAGCGCTCATGGTCAGTTGATATTCAAAATCATTGCAGGCCTGTAAATGACACCTGCCCTGAAAACAAATCCTGGGTTCACATATCGACCAAAAAATTTAAAGGACGTCCATATTTCAAAACGACCGTTTCAAAAGGCATATTTTATGCACATTAATGTTCTGCTTCTTTTTCTTTCTTTCTTTTTTGGTTAAAAACACGGGAATGGAAAAAGGCAACCCTCAGAAGGGGCGAAAATAGTTGCAAATGAATCAATGGACAAAGGTTTAATCTCCAATATATATAAACAGCTCATGCAGCTTATTAAAAAAACAAACAACCCAATACAAAAATGGGCAGAAGATCTAAAGAGACGTTTCTTCAAAGAAGACACAGAGATGGACAAGACGCACATGAAAAGCTGATCAAGAGCACTAATTATTAGAGAAATGCAAATCAAAACTACAATGAGGTATCACCTCACACCTGTTAGAATCGGCATCATCAGAAAATCTACAAACAACAAATTCTGGGGAGGGTGTGGACAAAAGGAGCCCTCTTCCACTATTGGTGGGAATGTAATTTGATACAGTCACTATGGAGAACAGTATGTAGTTTCCTTTAAAAAACTAGAAATAGAATTACCATCTGACCCAGCAATCCCACTGTTGGGCATATACCCAGAGACAACCATAAATCAAAAAGGCACATTCACCACAAGGTTCATTGCAGCACTATTTACAATAGCCAGGTAATGGAAGCAACCTAAATGCCCACAGACAGATGAATGGATAAAGATGGGGTACATATATAAAATGGAATATTACTCGGCCATAAAAAGGAATGAAACTGGGTCATTTGTAGAGACATCGATGGATCTAGAGACTGTCATACAGAATGAAGTAAGTCAGAAAAAGGAAAACAAATATTGTATATTAATGCATATATGTGGAACCTAAAAAATGGTACAGATGAACTGGTTTGCAGGGAAGAAATAGAGACACAGAGGTAGAGAAGAAACGTATGGACACCAAGTGTGGGAAGCCATGGGGTGGTGGTGTTGGGATGAGTTGGGAGTTTGAGATTGACCTGTATACATGTATATGCATAAAATACATAACTAATAATAACCCGCTGTATAAAAAAGTAAATAAAATTAAATTTCAAAATTGTAAAATATAAAATTTAAAAATAAAACAGAAAAAAGTTCTTCCCTTCACACAGATGTATTTATAGGAATGAATTATTTCCATGCTTATATCTATAAATACATAAAAGAGGAATAAAATCTAACTTGAAACATAAACGAAAAAAAAACCTGAACCAACCAGTTATACAGAGGAAAACCCTATCAGGGCTCTTGCTCCAGCGGTAAACAATTCTGAAATTGGTCAGAGGTGGGGAATCATCTCCCATACAGCCAGCAACACACACCCCATGCAAGGAGCATCCTCATTGCAAAGCTGGGGGACCGTGCCGGGGCATCTCTGAATAAAGGTGAGCTGAGCCCCAGGCCAGCTGCTGCTGAACTGTTCCCACCCTTCCCAGGTCAAACACCTGAATATGTACAAAGGCTTGAAAGCCTAGAGGAAGGGCCGTGGAGCCACACCAGCGACAGCACGCAGGCCAACTTGGTGACTGCAGGCAAGCCAGGGTGATCCTGGCCCCGGGCGCTCTTCCGGAAGCTTTCCATTGTCCTGCCTGAGATACCCCATTTGTCCCGGCCCCCACTGCTTTTTTCCTTCCTCACCTCTGTCCGGAGAGAAATTCCAGCGGAAGTTATGGGTGACACATCCTCTTCTTTACAGTTGGCAGCCTGGCAACTCCTGCAGAAAGGCCAGCAGAACCCCACTCACACAGGGCCACCAACAAAGCTGTGGCCCCTCACTCCCTCCCACCAGCACAGCCCCGAGACTGCTGACGGGGCAGAGAATATGGAGTCAGGAACAGCTTCAGGGGCTATTGCTGCCTGGAGCGCTGTTTATATTGACCTCAACCAGGCAGACCTGGGGAGGGCCGGCCGGCAGGGTAAGGCTGCCCAGGTCAGCTAATCCACAACCCTCAGGGAATCACATTGTTGAAAATGGACCTCGCTAAGGCAGAATAGAAGCCAAGGAAAATAAGGAGACAATGCCATTTGCAGCACTGTAGATGAGTCTAGAGGTAATCACGTGACTTGTAATAAGTCATAAAGTGAAAGACACATATCATTTCATATCACTTATAGGTGTTACCTAAAATAGAAACCAGGGCAGTCATTTCCACTGAGAAGTGCAATCATAGATTCATTAAACAAACTTATGGATCACCAATGGAAAGGTGTGAGGATTTGTTTCATTACGATATCGGGGTTAACAGACATATACAAACAGAGGTGACATATATAATCACCAAAGACCTACGGAATACCAAGAGAAGACTACTCAACATTCTGTCATAACGTACATGGGAAAAGGATCCCAGGAAGTACAGACATCTGTATATGTGTAAAAGAACCACATCTTCCACACCTACAACAAGCCAAACATTGTAATCAAACTTGCTATAATAAAAAAAAAATTAAATTAAAAATACGAACAAGAAGTAGGGAGTCAAACTTGAGGTGCTTTCTCCTGGCACATTCCATTCTAAATTCCAATGTAGAACACGACGTCCATTGAGGCTCTGTTGCCCTAGTAACCAGATGTGTTAAGGGAGAACTGCTGCCACCTAGTGGCCGTTTCACACAACAGCAGCTTTAATCCCAGTGCTAATGGTCAGTTGATATTCAAAATCATTGCAGGCCTGTAAATGACACCTGCCCTGAAAACAAATCCTGGGGCCACATATCGACCAAAAAATTTAAAGGACGTCCATATTTCAAAACGACCGTTTCAAAAGGCATATTTTATGCACATTAGTGTTCTGCTTCTTTTTCTTTCTTTCTTTTTTCGTTAAAAACACGAGAATGGAAAAAGGCATCCCTCAGAAGGGGCGAAAATAGTTGCAAACGAATCAATGGACAAAGGTTTAATCTCCAATATATATAAACAGCTCATGCAGCTTAATATTAAAAAACAAACAACCCAATACAAACATGAGCAGAATATCTAAAGAGACGTTTCTTCAAAGAAGACACAGAGATGGCCAAGACGCACATGAAAAGCTGCCCAAGAGCACTAATTATTAGAGAAATGCAAATCAAAACTACAATGAGGTATCACCTCACACCTGTTAGAATCGGCATCATCAGAAAATCTACAGACAACAAATTCTGTGGAAGGTGTGGACAAAAGGAACCATCTTCCACTATTGTTGGGAATGTAAATTGATACAGTCACTATGGAGAACAGTATGGAGTTTCCTTAAAAATCCTACAAATAGAAACCTTGACTTTCCCTAACCCTAACCATAGCCTGGAACGGAAACCTACCACCAACCGTGCACCTTATCTACGCGGTACACTAATCCTAATCCGTACGCTGGCACTAACCGGTGAGTCAACATGTACCCTGACACTAACACGTTTCCGTACCCTCAGCTGTGCCCCAAACCTTGCCGTTGCCTATCCTTAACCTTAGCCCGGAACAGAAACCTACCATCAGCCCTACACCTTACCCTAAGCCATACCCTAATCCTAATCCATACGTCAACACGTACCCTGACCCTAACACGTTTCCGTACCCTCACCTCTGCCATAAACCTTGCCGTTCCCTTACCTTAACCCTAGCCCGGAACGGAAAACTACCACCAACCCTACACCTTACCTTACGCCATACCCTAATCCTAATTCGTATGCTGACACTAACCTGTGAATCAACACGTACCCTGATCCTAACACGTTTCGTACCCTCACCTGTGCCCTAAACTTTGCCAGTCCCTAAACATAACCCTAGACTGGAACGGAAACCTACCACCAACCCTACACCTTACTCTATGCGGTACCCTAATCCTCATGCGTACGCTCACACTAACCCGTGAGTCAACACGTACCCTGAACCTAACACATTTCCGTACCATCACCTGTGCCCTATACCTTGCAATTCGCAATCCCTAACCCTACACCGGAATGTAAACCTACCGCCATCCGTACACCTTACTCTACGCCGTACCCTAATCCTAATGCGTACGATGACACTATTCCTTGCATCAACATGCACCATAAACCTAACACGTTTCTGTACCCTCACCTGTGCCCTAAGCCTTGCCGTTCACTAACCCTAATCCTAGCCCTGAACTGAAACCCACCACCAGCCCTACACCATACCCTATGCCGTACCCTACTCCTGGCCTGTATGCTGGCACAGACCCGTGCGTCAGCACGTAGCCTGCCTCTCCCAAGTTTCCGTACCCTCACCTGTGCCCTTAGCCTTGCCGTTCCCTAACCCTAACCCTAGCCCAGAACGGAAACCCACCACCAGCCCTACACCATACCCTACGCCGTACCCTGCTCCTGGCCCATACGCTGGCACTGACCCATGCGTCAGCAGGTAGCCTGACCCTCCCACGTTTCCGTACCCTCACCTGTGCCCTAAAACTTGACGTTCCCTAACCCTAATCAAACCCCGGAATGGACACCCACCACCAGTCTTACACCTTACCCTACGCCGTACCCTACTCCTGGTCCACACCCTGGCACTGACCCGTGCTTCAGCATGTAGCCTGACCCTCCCAAGTTTCCGTACCCTCACCTGTGCCCTAAGCCTTGCCGTTCTCTAACCCTAACCCTACACTTTACCCTACGCCATACCCTATTCCTGGGCCGTACGCTGGCACTGACACTTGCGTCAGCACGTAGCCTGAACCTCCCACGTTTCTGTACCCTCACCTGTGCCCTAAGCCTTGCCATTCCCTAACCCTAACCCTAGCCGTGAATGAAAACCCACCACCAGCCCTACACCTTACCCTACGCCGTACCCTACTCCTGGGCCGTACACTGGAACTGACCCTTGTGTAAGCACGTAGCCTGCCACTCCCATGTTTCCATACCCTCACCTGTGCCCTAAGCCTTGCCAATCACTAACCCTAACCCTACACTGGAACAGAAACCCACCACCAGCCCTAAACCTTACAGTACGCCGTACCCTAATTCTGGCGCGTACGCTGGCACTGACCCGTGTGTCAGCACGTAGCGTGCCTCTCCCTCGTTTCCGTACCCTTACCTGTGCCCTAAGCCTTGCCGTTCCCTAACCGTAACCCGGAACAGAAACCCACCAACAGCCCTACACCTTACCCTACTCCGTACCCTAATCCAGGCCCGTACACTGGCACTGAACCGTGCGTCAGCACGGAGCCTGACCCTCCCACGTTTCTGTACCCTCAGCTGTGCCCTAAGCCTTGCCGTTCCCTAACCCTAACCCTAGCGCGGAATGGAAACCCACAACCAGCCCTACACCATACTTTACTCCTGACCCGTACGCTGGCACTGACATGTTTGTCAGCACGTAGCCTGCCTCTCCCACGTGTCCCTATGCTCACCTGTTCCCTAAACATTGCCGTTCCCTAACCCTAACCCTAGCCCGGAAGGGAAACCCACCACCAGCCCTACACGTTACCCTATGCTGTACCCTACTCCTGGCCCTTACGCTGGCACTGACACGTGCGTCAGCACACAGCCTGACCATCCCACGACCCTCCCCATAAAGAAATGGGCAGAAGATATAAAGAGACGTTTCTTCAAAGAAGACACAGAGATGGCCAAGACGCACATGAGAAGCTGCTCAAGAGCACTAATTATTAGAGAAATGCAAATCAAAACTACAATGAGGTATCACCTCACACCTGTTAGAATCGGCATCATCAGAAAATCTACAAACAACAAATTCTGGGGAGGGTGTGGACAAAAGGAGCCCTCTTCCACTATTGGTGGGAATGTAAATTGATAGAGTCACTATGGAGAACACTATGGAGTTTCCTTAAAAAATCTAGAAATAGAATTACCTTCTGATCCAGCAATTCCACTTCTGGGCATATACCCAAAGAAAACCATAAATCAAAAAGGCACATTCACCACAATGTTCATTGCAGCACTATTTACAATAGCCAGGTAATGAAAGAAACCTAAAGGCCCAAAGACAGATGAATGGATAAAGATGGGGTACATATATAAAATGGAATATTACTCGGCCATAAAAAGGAATGAATCTGGGTCATTTGTAGAGACATCGATGGATCTAGAGACTGTCATACAGAATGAAGTAAGTCTGAAATGGGAAAACAAATATTGTATATTAATGCATATATGTGGAACCTAAAAAATGGTACAGATGAACTGGTTTGCAGGGAAGAAAGAGACACAGAGGTAGAGAACAAACTTATGGACACCAAGTGTGGGAAGCCATGGGGTGGTGGTGGTGGGATGAGTTGGGAGATTGAGATTGACCTGTAAACATGTATATGCGTAAAACTCATAACTAATAATAAGCAGCTGTATAAAAAAGTAAATAAAATTAAATTTCAAAATTATAAAAAATAAAATTTAAAAATAAAACAGAAAAAAGTTCTTCCCTTCACAAAGATGTATTTATAGGAATGAATTGTTTCCATGCTTATATCTATAAATACATAAAAGAGGAATAAAAGCTAACTTGAACCATAAACGAAGAAAAACCTGAACCGACCAGTTATACAGAGAAAAACACTATCAGGGCACTTGCTCCAACGGTAAACAATATTGAAATTGTTCAGAGGTGGGGAATCATCTCCCATACAGCCAGCAACCCACACCCCACACATGGAGCTTCCTCATTGCAAAGCGGGGGGACCGAGCCGAGGCATCTCTGAACAAAGGTGAGCTGAGCCCCAGGCCAGCTGTTGCTGAACTGTTCCCACCCTTCCCAGGTAAAACACCTGAATATGTACAAGGGCTTGAAAGACTAGAGGAAGGGCCGTGGAGCCACACCAGCGACAGCACGCAGGCCAACTTGGTGCCTGCAGGCCAGCCTGGGTGGTCCTGGCCCCGGGCGCTCTTCCGGTAGCTTTCCCTTGTACTGCCAGAGATACCCCACTTGTCCCGGCCCCCACTGCTTTTTTCCTTCCTCACCTCTGTCCGGAGAGAAATTCCAGCGGAAGGTATGGGTGACACATCCTCCTCCTTAGAGGAGGTAGCCTGGAAACTCCTTCAGAAAGGCCAGCAGAACCCCACTCACACCGGGCCACCAACAACGCTGTGGCCCCTCACTCCCTCCCACCAGCACAGCCCCGAGACTGCTGACGGGGCAGAGAATATGGAGGCAGGCACAGCTTCAGGGGCTATTGCTGCATGGAGCGCTGTTTATATTGACCTCAACCAGGCACACCTGGGGAGGGCCGGCCGGCAGTATAAGGCTGCCGAGGTCAGCTAATCCACAACCCGCAGGGAAGCACATTGTTGAAAAGGGACCTCGCTAAGTCACAATAGAAGGCAAGGAAAAAAAGAACACAATGCCTTTTGCAGCACCGTAGATGAGTCTAGAGGTAATCACGTGACATGTAGTAAGTCAGAAAGTGAAAGACACATATCATATCATATCACTTATAGGTGTTACCTAAAAATGGATACCAGGGCAGATATTTCCACCGAGAAGGGCAATCAGAGATTCATTAAACAAACTTATGGTTCACCAATGGAAAGTTGTGAGGATTGGTTTCATTACGATATCGGGGTTAACAGACTTACACAAACACAGGTGACATATATAATCACCAAAGACCTACGGAATACCAAAAGACTACTCAACATTCTGTCATAAGGTACATGGGAAAAGGATCCCAGGAAAAACCGACATCTGTATATGTGTAAAAGAACCACATCTTCCACACCTACAACAAGCCAAACATTGTAATCAAACTTGCTGTAATAAAAAATAAAAATTAAATTAAAAACACGAACAAGAAGTAGTGAGACAAACTTGAGGGGCTTTCTCCTGGCACATTCCATTCTAAATTCCAATCTAGAACAAGACTTCCATTGAGGCTCTGTTGCCCTAGTAACCAGATTAGGTAAGGGAGAACTGCTGCCACCTTGTGGCCCTTTCACACAACAGCAGCTTTAATCCCAGCGCTAAAGGTCAGTGGATATTCAAAATCATTGCAGGCCTGTAAATGACACCTGCCCTGAAAACAAATCCTGGGGTCACATATCGACCAAAAAGTTGAAAGGACGTCCATATTTCAAAACGACCCTTACAAAAGCCATATTTTACGCACATTAGTTTTCTGCTTCTTTTTCTTTCTTTCTTTTTTGGTTAAAAATACGGGCATGGAAAAAGGCATCCCTCAGAAGGGGCGAAAATAGTTGCAAACGAATCAATGGACAAAGGTTTAATCTCCAATATATATAAACAGCTCATGCGGCTTAATATTAAAAAAACAAACAACCCAATACAAAAATGGGCAGAAGATCTAAAGATACGTTTCTTCAAAGAAGACACAGAGATGGCCAAGACGCACATGAAAAGCTGCTCAACAGCACTAATTATTAGAAAAATGCAAATCAAAACTACAATGAGGTATCATCTCACACCTGTTAGAATCAGCATCATCAGAAAATCTACAAACAACAAATTCTGGGGAGGGTGTGGACAAAAGGAGCCCTCTTCCACTATTGGTGGGAATGTAAATTGATACAGTCACTATGGAGAACACTATGGAGTTTCCTTAAAAAAACTTGAAATAGAATTACCATCTGATCCAGCAATCCCACTTCTGGGCATATACCCAAAGAAAACCATAAATCAAAAAGGCACATTCACCACAATGTTCAATGCAGCACTATTTACAATAGCCAGGTAATGAAAGCAAACTAAATGCCCACAGACAGATGAATGGATAAAGATGTGGTACATGTATAAAATGGAATATTTCTCAGCCATAAAACGGAATGAAACTGGGTCATTTGTAGAGACATCGATGGATCTAGAGACTGTCATACAGAATGAAGTAAGTAAGAAAGAGGAAAACAAATATTGTATATAAATGCATATATGTGAAATGTAAAAAATGGTACAGATGAACTGGTTTGCAGGGAAGAAATAGAGACACAGAGGTAGAGAACAAACGTATGGACACCAAGTGTGGGAAGCCATGGGGTGGTGGTGTTGGTATGAGTTGGGAGATTGGGATTGGCCTGCATACATGTATATGCATAAAATACATAACTAATAATAACCTGCTATATAAAAAAGTAAATAAAATTAAATTTCAAAATTTTAAAAAATAAAATTTAAAAATGAGAAAAAAGATCTCCCCTTCAAACAGATGTATTTATAGGAATGAATTATTTCCTTGCTTATATCTATAAATACATAAATGAGGAATATAATCTAACTTGAACCATAAAAGAAAAAAAAAACCTGAACCCACCAGTTATACAGCGGAAAACACTATCAGGGCTCTTGCTCCAGCGGTAAACATTTCTGAAGTTGGTCAGAGGTGGGGAATCATCTCCCATACAAACAGCAACACAGCCCCCACGCAAGGAGCATCCTCATTGCAAGGCTGGGGGACCGTGCCGAGGCATCTCTGAGTAAACGTGAGCTGAGCCCCAGGCCAGCTGCTGCTGAACTGTTCCCACCCTTCCCAGGTAAAACACCTTAATATGTACAACGGCATGAAAGCATAGAGGAAGGGCCGTGAAGCCACACCAGCGACAGCACGCAGGCCAACATGGTGCCTGCAGGCCAGCCAGGGTGGTCCTGGCCCCGGGCGCTCTTCCGGAAGCTTTTCATTGTCCTGCCTGACATACCCCACCTGTCCCGGCCCGCACTGCGTTTTCCTTCCTCACCTCTGTCCACTGAGAAATTCCAGCGGAAGGTATGGGAGACACATTCCCTTCTTTACAGGTGGCAGCCTGGCAACTCCTCCAGAAAGGCCAGCAGAACCCCACTCAAAACGGGCCCCCAACAAAGCTGTGACCCCTCACTCCCTCCCACCAGCACAGCCCCGAGTCTGCTGACGGGGCAGAGAATATGGAGTCAGGCACAGCTTCAGGGGCTATTGCTGTTTGGAAAGCTGTTTATATTGACCTCCAGCAGGCAGACCTGGGGAGGGCCGGCCGGCAGGGTAAGGCTGCCCAGGTCAGCTAATCCACAACCCTCAGGGAATCACATTGTTGAAAATGGACTTCGCTAAGGCAGAATAGAAGCCAAGGAAAATAAGGACACTATGCCATTTGCAGCACCGTAGATGAGTCTAGAGGTAATCACGTGACTTGTAGTAAGTCAGAAAGTGAAAGACACATATCATATCATATCACTTATAGGTGTTACCTAAAAATGGATACCAGGTCGGATATTTCCACGGAGAAGGGCAATCACAGATTCATTAAACAAACTTATGGTTCACCAATGGAAAGGTGTGAGGATTGGTTTCATTATAATATCGGGGTTAACAGAGATATACAAACAGAGGTGACATATATAATCACCAAAGACCTATGGAATACCAAGAGAAGACTACTCAACATTCTGTCATAACGTACATGGTAAAGGATCCCAGGAAGAACAGACATCTGTATATGTGTAAAAGAACCACATCTTCCACACCTACAACAAGCCAAACATTGTAATCAAACTTGCTATAATAAAAAATAAAAGAAATAAATTAAAAATACGAACAAGAAGTAGGGAGACAAACTTGAGGGGCTTTCTCCTGGCACATTCCATTCTAAATTCCAAAATAGAACACGACGTCCTTTGAGGCTCTGTTTCCCTGGTAACCAGATGTGTTAAGGGAGAACTGCTGCCACCTTGTGGCCGTTTCACACAACAGCAGCTTTAATCCCAGCGCTAATGGTCAGTTGATATTCAAAATCATTGCAGGCCTGTAAATGACACCTGCCCTGAAAACAAATCCTGGGGTCACATATCGACCACAAAATTTAAAGGACGTCCATATTTCAAAACGACCGTTTCAAAAGATATATTTTATGCACATTAGTGTTCTGCTTCTTTTTCTTTCTTTCTTTTTTGGTTAAAAAAACGGGAATGGAAAAAGGCATCCCTCAGAAGGGGCGAAAATAGTTGCAAACGAATCAATGGACAAAGGTTTAATCTCCAATATATATAAACAGCTCATGCAGCTTAATATTAAAAAAACAAACAACCCAATACAAAAATGGGCAGAATATCTAAAGAGACGTTTCTTCAAAGAAGACACAGAGATGGCTAAGACGCACATGAAAAGCTGCTCAACAGCACTAATTATTAGAGATATGCAAATCAAAACTATAATGAGGTATCACCTCACACCTGTTAGAATCGGCATCATCAGAAAATCTACAAACAACAAATTCTGGGGAGGGTGCGGACAAAAGGAGCCGTCTTCCTCTATGGTGGGAATGTAAATTGATACAGTCACTATGGAGATTAGTATGGAGTTTCCTTAAAAAAACTAGAAATAGAAACCTTGACTTTCCCTAACCCTAACCATAGCCCGGAACGGAAACCTACAACCAACCCTACACCTTATCTAAGCCGTACACTAATCTTAATCCGTACGCTGGCACTAACCGGTGCGTCAACACGTACCCTGACCCTAACACGTTTCCTTACCCTCAGCTGTGCCCTAAACCTTGCCGTTGCCTATCCTTAACCTTAGCCCGGAATAGAAACCTACCATCAGCCCTACACCTAACCCTAAGCCGTACCCTAATCCTAAACCATACGTCAACACGTACCCTTACCCTAACACGTTTCCGCACCCTCACCTCTGCCATAAACCTTGCCGTTCCCTAACCCTAACCCTAGCCCAGAACGGAAACCTACCACCAACCCAACACCTACTTAAGCCGTACCCTAATCCTAATTCGTATGCTGACACTAACTTGTGCATCAACATGTACCCTGACCCTAACACGTTTCGTACCCTCACCTGTGCCCTAAACTTTGCCGGTCCCTAAACATAACCCTAGACTGGAACGGAAACGTACCACCAACCCTACACCTTACTCTATGCGGTACCCTAATCCTCCTACGTACGCTGACACTAACCCGTGAGTCAACACGTACCCTGAACCTAACACATTTCCGTACCATCACCTGTGCCCAAAACCTTGCAATTCGCTAACCCTAACCCTACAACGGAATGGAAACCTACCGCCCTCCGTACACCTTACCCTACGCCGTACCCTAATCCTAATGCGTACGATGACACTATTCCATGCATCAACATGTACCATGACCCTAACACGTTTCTGTACCCTCACCTGTGCCCTAAACCTTGCCGTACCCTAACACTAACCCTAGCCCAGAATGGAAAACTACCACAAACCGTACAGCATACCCTACACGGTACCCTAATCCTAATCCGTACACTGACACTAACCCGTGCGTCAACACGTACACTGACCCTAACACTTTTCCGTACCCTCACCTGTGCCCTAAACCATGTCGTTGCCTAACCCTAACCCTAGCCCAAAACGGAAACCTAGCACCATCCCTGCACGTTACCCTACGCCATACCCTAATCATAATCCGAGCGTCAACACGTACCATGACCCTAACACATTTCCGTACCCTCACCTATGCCCTAAACCTTGCCGTTCCATAACACTAACCCTAGCCTGGAACAGAAACCTACCACCAACCCTAGACTTTAACCTACGAAGGACCATAAACCTACTCCGTACGCTGACACTAACACATGCGTCAACACTTACCCTGACCCTAACACGTTTCCGTACCTTCACCTGTGACCTAAACCTTGCCATTCCCTAACCCTAACCCTAGCCCACAACGGAAACCTGCCACCAAACCTACACCTTACCCTAAGCCGTACCCTAATGCTTATCCATATGTCAACACGTACCCTGACACTAACACGTTTCCATACCCTCATCTGGGCCCAAAACCTTGCCGTTCCCTAACACTAACCCTAGCCTGGAACGGAAACCTACCACCAACCATACACCTTACCCTATGCCGCACCATAATCCTCATCTGTACGTTCACACTAACCCGTGCGTCAACACGTACCCTGAGCCTAACACGTTTCAATACCCTCACGTGTGCCCTAAACCTTGTCATTCCCTAAGCCTAACCCAAGCCCGGAACGGAAACCTACCACCAACACAACACCTTACCCTAAGCCATACCATAATCCTAATCTGTACGTCAACATGTACCCTGACCCTAAAACGTTTCCATACCCTCACCTGTGCCCTAAGCCTTGACATTCCCTAACCCTAACCTTAGCCCGGAAAGGAAACCAACCACCAGCCCTACACCTTACCATATGCCGTACCCTACTCCTGGCCCGTACGCTGGCACTGACACGTGCGTCAGCACGGAGCCTGACCCTCCCACGTTTCCGTACCCTCACCTTTGCCCTAAACCTTGCCATTCCCTAACCCTAACCCTAGCCTGGAAAGGAAACCAACCACCAGCCCTACACCTTAACCTAAGCCATTGCCTACTCCTGGCCTGTATGCTGGCACTGACCCGTGCGTCACCACGTAGCCTGACCGTCCCCCGTTTCTGTACCCTTACCTGTGCCCTAAGCCTTGCCGTTCCCTAACCCTAACCATAGCCCGAAACAGAAACCCACCACCAGCCCTACACCTTACCCTATGCAGTACCACACTCCTGGAGCGTACGCTGGAACTGAACCGTGCGTCAGATGCAGCCTGACCCTCCCACGTTTCCGTACCCTCACCTGTGCCCTAAGCCTTCCCGTTCCCTAACCCTAACCCTAGCCCGGAACAGAGACCCACCACCAGCCCTACACCTTACCCTACGTCGAAGCCTACTCCTGCCCAGAAGCTGACACTGACACGTGCGTGAGCACGTAGCCTGACCCTCCCACTTTTCCGTACCCTCACCTGTGCCCTAAGCCTTGCCGTTCGCTAACCCTAACCCTAGCCCAGAACGGAAACCCACCACCGGGCCTACACCTTACCCTACGCCGAAGCCTACACCTGGGCGTACGCTGTCATTGACCCGTGTGTCAGCACGTAGTCTGACACTCCCACGTTTCCGTAACCTCACCTGTGCCCTAAGCCTTGCGATTCTCTACCCGTAACCCTAGCCCGGAACGGAATCCCACGACCACCCCTACAGCATACCCTACGCCGTACCCAACTTCTGGCCCGTACGGTGGCACTGACCTGTGTGTCAGCACGTAGCCTGCCTCTCACACGTTTCAGTACCCTCACCTGTGCCCTAAGCCTTACCGTTCCCTAACCCTAACCCTAGCCCGGAAAGGAAACCCACCACCAGCCCTACACCTTACCGTACGCCGTAGCCTACGCCTGGCCCATATGCTGGCACTGACCCATGTGTCAGCACGTAGCATGACCCTCCCACGTTTCCATACCCTCACCTGTGCCCTATGCCTTGCCATTCCCTAACCCTAACCCTAGCCCGGAAAGGAAACCAACCACCAGCCCTACACCTTACCCTACGCTGTTGCCTACTCCTGGCCTGTACGCTGGCACTGACACGTGCGTCAGCACATAGCCTGACCCTCCCCCATTTCCGTACCCTCACCTGTGCCCTAAGGCTTGTCGTGCCCTAACCCTAACCCTAGCCCAGAGCAGAAACCCACCACCAGCCCTAAACCTTACCCTACGCCGTAGCCTATTCCTGGCCCATACGCTGGCACTGATCCGTGCGTCAGCACGTAGCCTGACCCTCCCACGTTCCCGTACCCTCACCTCTGTCCTAAGCCTTGCCGTTCCATAACCCTAACCAAAACCCCGAACGGAAACCTACCACCAGCCCTACACCTTACTCTACGCCATAGCCCACTCCTGGCCCATACGCTGGCACTGACTTGTGCGTCAGCACGTAGCCTGCCCCTCCCACGTTTCCGTATCCTCACCCGAACCCGAAGCCTTGTCATTCCCTAAACCTAACCTTATCCCGGAAAGGAAACCCACCACCAGCCCTACACCTTACCCTACGCCGTACCTTACTCCTGGCCCGTACGCTGGCACTGACCCGTGCGTCAGAACATAGCCTGAACCTCCCACGTTTCCGTACCCGCACCTGTGCCCTAAGGCTTGTCGTTCTCTAGCCCTAACCCTATCCCGGAACGGAAAACCACCCCCTGCCCTAAACCTTACCCTACACTGTACCCTACTTCTGGCCAGTACACTGGCACTGACCCGTGCGTCAGCATGTAGCCTGACCCTCCCACGTTTCCGTACCCTCACCCGTGCCCTAAGCCTTGCCGTTCCCTAACCCTAACCCTACACCTTACCCTACGCCGTACCCTACTCTTGGCCCGTACGCTGGCACTGACCCGTGCGTCAACACGTAGCATGACCCTCCCACGTTTCCGTACCATCTTCTGTGCCCTAAGCTTTGCCATTCCCTAACCCTAACCCTAGCCCGGAATGGAAACCCACCACCAGCCCTACACCTTACCCTACGCCGTACCCTAATCCTGCCCCGTACGCTAGCACTGACCCGTGCGTCAGCATGGAGCCTGACACTCCCACGTTTCCGTACCCTCATCAGTGCCCTAAGCCTCGCCGTTCCCTAACCCTAACCCTAGCCCGGAACGGAGACCCACCATCAGCCCTACCCCTTACCCTTGTCGAAGCCTACTCCTGCCCGGAAGCTGACACTGACACGTGCGTGAGCACGTACCCAGACCCTCCCACTTTTCCGTACCCTCACCTGTTCCCTAAGCCTTTCGTTCGCTAACCCTTACCCTGGCCCGGAACGGAAACCCACCACCGGGCCTACACCTTACACTACGCCGAAGACTACACCTGGGCGTACGCTGTCATTGACCCGTGCGTCAGCACGTAGTGTGACCCCCCCACGTTTCTGTAACCTCACCTGTGCCCTAAGTCTTGTGGTTCCCTTCCCCTAACAGTTGCCCGGAAAGGAAACCCACCACCACCCCTACACCATACCCAACGTCATACCCATCTCCTGCCCCGTACGGTGGCACTGACCCGTGTGTCAGCACGTAGCCTGCCTTTCCCACGTTTCCTTACCCTCACCTCTGCCCTAAGCCTCGCAATTCCCTAACACTAACCCTAGCCCGGAACAGAAACCCACCACCAGCCCTACACCTTACCCTACGCCGTACCCTATTCCTGGACCGTACGCTGGCACTGACACGTGATTCAGCATGTAGCCTGACCCACCCACGTTTCCGTACCCTCACCTGTGCCCTAAGCATTGCCTTTCCCTAACCCTAACCCTAGCCGGGAACGGAAACCCACCACCAGCCCTACACATTACCGTACGCCGTACCCTACTCTTGGCCTATAAGCTGGCACTGACCCGTGCGTCAGCACGTAGCCTGACCCACCCACGTTTCCGTACCCTCACCTGTGCCCTAAGCCTTGCCGTTCCGTAACCCTAACCCTAGCCCGGAACGGGAAACCACAGCCAGCCCGACACCTTACCCTATGCTTTAAACGACTCCTGGCCCGTATGCTGGCACTGACCCGTGCGTCAGCACGTAGCCTGACCCTACCACTTTTCCGAACCCTCACCTGTGCCCTAAGCCTTGCCGTTCCGTAACCCTAACCCTAGCCTGGAACGGAAACCCACCACCAGCTCTAAACCTTACCCTACGCCGTACCATACTCCTGGCCCGTACGCTGGCACTGACCCGTGCGTCAGCATGTAGCCTGACCCTCCCACTTTTCCTTACCCTCACCTGTTCCCTAAGCCTTACCGATCCCTAACTCTAACCCTAGCCCGGAACGGAAACCCACCACCAGCCCTACACCCTACCCTACGTCGTAGCCTACTGCTGGCCCGTAAGCTGACACTCTCCCATGTGTCAGCCCGTAGCCTGCCTCTCCCACGTTTCCGTACCCTCACCTGTGCCCTAAGCCTTGCCGCTCCCTAACCCTAACCCTAGCCAGGAATGGACACCCACCACCAGCCTTACACTTTACCCTACGCCGTACCCTACACCTGGTCCATACCCTGGAACTAACCCTTGATTCAGCATGTAGCCTGACCCTCCGACGTTGCCATACCCTCACCTGTGCCCTAAGCCTTGCCATTCCCTAACCCTAACCCTAGCCCGGAACGGAAACACACCACCAGCCCTACACCTTACCCTATGCCGTATCCTACTCCTGGCCCGTACACTGGCACTGACCCGTGCGTCAGCACGGAGCCTGACCCTCCCACGGTTCCGTACCTTCACCTGTGCCCTAAGACTTCCCGTTCCCTAACCCTAACACTAGCCCGGAACAGAGACCCACCACCAGCCCTACACCTTACCCTACGTCGAAGCCTACTCCTGCCCAGAAGCTGACACTGACACGTGCGTGAGCACGTAGCCTGACCCTCCCACTTTTCCGTACCCTCACCTGTGCCCTAAGCCTTGCCGTTCGCTAACCCTAACCCTAGCCCAGAACGGAAACCCACCACCGGGCCTACACCTTACCCTACACCGAAGCCTACACCTGGGCGTACGCTGTCATTGACCCATGTGTCAGCACGTAGTCTGACACTCCCACGTTTCCATAACCTCACCTGTGCCCTAAGCCTTGCGGTTCCCTACCCCTAACCCTAGCCCGGAACGGAATCCCATGACCACCCCTACAGCATACCCTACGCCGTACCCAACTCCTGGCCCGTACGGTGGCACTGACCTGTGTGTCAGCACGTAGCCTGCCTCTCACATGTTTCCGTACCCTCACCTGTCCCCTAAGCCTTACCGTTCCCTAACCCTAACCCTAGCCCGGAAAGGAAACCCACCACCAGCCCTACACCTTACCGTACGCCGTAGCCTACGCCTGGCCCATATGCTGGCACTGACCCGTGTGTCAGCACGTAGCATGACCCTCCCACGTTTCCATACCCTCACCTGTGCCCTATGCCTTGCCATTCCCTAACCCTAACCCTAGCCCTGAAAGGAAACCAACCACCAGCCCTACACCTTACCCTACGCTGTTGCCTACTCCTGGCCTGTACGCTGGCAGTGACCCGTGCGTCAGCACATAGCCTGACCCTACCCCGTTTCCGTACCCTCACATGTGCCCTAAGGCTTGTCGTGCCCTAACCCTAACCCTAGCCCAGAACAGAAACCCACCACCAGCCCTACACCTTACCCTACGCCGTAGAATAATCCTGGCCCGTACGCTGGCAGTGATCCGTGCATCAGCACGTAGCCTGTCCCTCCCACGTTCCCGTACCCTCACCTGTGTCCTAAGCCTTGCCATTCCATAACCCTAACCATAACCCCGAACGGAAACCTACCACCAGCCCTACACCTTACTCTACGCCATAGCCCACTCCTGGCCCATACGCTGGCACTGACCTGTGCGTCAGCACGTAGCCTGCCCCTCCCACGTTTCCGTATCCTCACCCGAACCCTAAGCCTTGTCATTCCCTAAACCTAACCTTAGCCCGGAAAGGAAACCCACCCCCAGCCCTACACCTTACCCTACGCCTTACCTTACTCCTGGCCCGTACGCTGGCACTGATCCATGCGTCAGAACATAGCCTGAACCTCCCACGTTTCCGTACCCTCACCTGTGCCTTATGCCTTGCCGTTCCCTAACCCTAACGCTAGCCCGGAATGGTAACCCACCACCAGCCCTACACCTTACCCTACGCCGTACCCTACTCTTGGCCTGTACGCTGGCACTGACCCGTGCGTCAGCACGTAGCCTGACCCACCCACGTTTCCGTACCCTCACCTGTGCCCTAAGCCTTGCCGTTCCGTAACCCTAACCCTAGCCCGGAACGGGAAACCACAGCCAGCCCGACACCTTACCCTACGCCGTACACGACTTCTGGCCCGTATGCTGGCACTGACCCATGCGTCAGCGCGTAGCCTGACCCTCCCACGTTTCTGTACCCTCACCTGTGCCCTAAGCCTTGCCGTTCCCTAACCCTAACCCTACACCTTACACTACGCCGTACCCTACTCTTGGCCCGTACGCTGGCACTGACCCGTGCGTCAACACGTAGCCTGACCCTCCCACGTTTCCGTACCATCTACTGTGCCCTAAGCTTTGCCATTCCCTAACCCTAACCCTAGCCCGGAACGGAAACCCACCAACAGCCCTACACCTTACCCTACGCCGTACGCTAATCCTGCCCAATACGCTAGCACTGACCCGTGCCTCAGCACATAGCCTACCACTCCCACGTTTCCGCACTCTCACCAGTGCCCTAAGCCTTGCCGTTCCCTAACCCTACCCTAGCCCAGACCGGAAACACACCACCAGCCCTACAGCTTACCCTACGCCGTACCCTACTCCTTGCCCGTACGCTGGCACTGACCCATGCGTCAGCACGTAGCCTACCTCTCCCAACTTTCTGTACCCTCACCTGTGCCCTTAGCCTTGCCGTTCCCTAACCCTATACCAAAACGGAAACCCACCACCAGCCCTACACCTTACGCTACGCAGTAACTTACTCCTGGCCCGTACGCTGGAACTGACCCGTGCGTCAGCATGGAGCCTGACCCTCCCACGTTTCCGTACCCTCAACTGTGCCTTAAGCCTTCCCGATCCCTAACCCTAGCCCAGAACGGAGACCCACCACCAGCCCTACACCTTACCGTACGTCGAAGCCTACTCCTGCCCGGAAGCTGACACTGACACGTGCGTGAGCACGTACCCTGACCCTCCCACTTTTCCGTACCCTCACCTGTGCCCTAAGCCTTGCCATTCGCTAACCCTTACCCTGGCCTGGAACGGAAACCCACCACCGGGCCTACACCTTACCCTACGCCGAAGCCTACACCTGGGTGTACGCTGTCATTGACCCGTGCATCAGCACATAGTCTGACCCTCCCACGTTTACGTAACCTCACCTGTGCCCTAAGTCTTGCGGTTCCCTACCCCTAACCCTTGCCTGGAATGGAAACCCACCACGACCCCTACACCATACCCTACGCCGTACCCAACTCCTGGCCCATACGCTGGCACTGACACGTTTTTCAGCACGAAGCCTGACCCTCCCACGTTTCCGTATCCTCACGTGTGCCCTAAGCCTTAACGTTCCCTAACCGTAACCCTAGACCGGAATGGACACCCAACGCCTCCCTTACACCTTACCCTACGCCGTACCCTACTCCTGGTCCACACCCTGGCACTGACCCGTTCTTCAGCACGTAGCCTGACCCTCCCACGTTTCCGTACCCTCTCCTGTGCTCTAAGCCTTGCCGCTCCCTAACCCTAACCCTAGCCCGGAATGGATCCCCACCACCAGCCTTACACTTTACCCTACGCCGTCCCCTACTCCTGGTTCATACCCTGGCACTGACCAGTGCTTCAGCATGTAGCCTGACCCGCCCACGTTTCCGTAACCTCACCTGTGCCCTAAGCCTTGCCTTTACCTATCCCTAACCCTAGCCCGGAACAGAAACCCACCAGAAACCCTAAACCTTAATGTATGCCGTAGCCTACTCCTGACCCGTACGCTGGCAGTGACCATTGCGTCAGCACATAGCCTGCCTCTGCCACGTTTCCATACCCTCACCTGTGCACTAAGCCTTGCCGTTCCCTAACCCTAACCTGGAACGGAAAACCAACACCAGCCCTACACCTTACCCTACACCGTACCATACTCCTGGACCGTACGCTGTCACTGACACGTGCGTCAGCACGTAGACTGACCCTCCCACGTTTCCGTACCCTCACCTGTGCCTTAAGCCTTGCCGTTCCCTAACCCTAACCCTAGCCCGTAACGGAAACCCACCACCAGCCCTACACCTTACACTACGCCGTACCCTAATCCTGCCCCGTACGCTGGCACTGACCCGTGCGCCAGCACGTAGCCTGCCACTCCTACGTTTCCGTACCCTCACCTGTGTCCTAAGCCATGCCATTCCCTAACCCTAACCCTAGCCCGGAACATAAACCCACCACCAGCCCTAGACCTTACACTACGCCGTACCCTACTCCTGGCCCCTACACTGGCACTGACCTGTGCGTCAGCTCGTAGCCTGCCTCTCCCACGTTTCCGTACCCTTACCTGTGCCCTAAGCCTTGCCGTTCCCTAACCCTAACCATAGCCCGAAACGGAAACCCACCACCAGCCCTACACCTTACCCTACGCCGTACCACACTCCTGGAGCGTACGCTGGAACTGAACCGTGCGTCAGATGCAGCCTGACCCTCCCACATTTCCGTACCCTCACCTGTGCCCTAAGACTTCCCGTTCCCTAACGCTAACCCTAGCCCGGAACAGAGACCCACCACCAGCCCTACACCTTACCCTACGTCGAAGCCTACTCCTGCCCAGAAGCTGACACTGACACGTGCGTGAGCACGTAGCCTGACCCTCCCACTTTTCCGTACCCTCACCTGTGCCCTAAGCCTTGCCGTTCGCTAACCCTAACCCTAGCCCAGAACGGAAACCCACCACCGGGCCTACACCTTACCCTACGCCGAAGCCTACACCTGGGCGTACGCTGTCATTGACCCGTGTGTCAGCACGTAGTCTGACACTCCCACGTTTCCGTAACCTCACCTGTGCCCTAAGCCTTGCGATTCCCTACCCCTAACCCTAGCCCGGAACGGAATCCCACGACCACCCCTACAGCATACCCTACGCCGTACCCAACTTCTGGCCCGTACGGTGGCACTGACCTGTGTGTCAGCACGTAGCCTGCCTCTCACACGTTTCCGTACCCTCACCTGTGCCCTAAGCCTTACCGTTCCCTAACCCTAACCCTAGCCCGGAAAGGAAACCCACCACCAGCCCTACACCTTACCGTAGGCCGTAGCCTACGCCTGGCCCATATGCTGGCACTGACCCGTGTGTCAGCACGTAGCATGACCCTCCCACGTTTCCATACCCTCACCTGTGCCCTATGCCTTGCCATTCCCTAACCCTAACCCTAGCCCGGAAAGGAAACCAACCACCAGCCCTACACCTTACCCTACGCTGTTGCCTACTCCTGGCCTGTACGCTGAAACTGACACGTGCGTCAGCACATAGACTGACCCTCCCCCATTTCCGTACCCTCACCTGTGCCCTAAGGCTTGTCGTGCCCTAACCCTAACCCTAGCCCAGAGCAGAAACCCACCACCAGCCCTAAACCTTACCCTACGCCGTAGCCTATTCCTGGCCCATACGCTGGCACTGATCCGTGCGTCAGCACGTAGCCTGACCCTCCCACGTTCCCGTACCCTCACCTCTGTCCTAAGCCTTGCCGTTCCATAACCCTAACCAAAACCCCGAACGGAAACCTACCACCAGCCCTACACCTTACTCTACGCCATAGCCCACTCCTGGCCCATACGCTGGCACTGACTTGTGCGTCAGCACGTAGCCTGCCCCTCCCACGTTTCCGTATCCTCACCCGAACCCGAAGCCTTGTCATTCCCTAAACCTAACCTTATCCCGGAAAGGAAACCCACCACCAGCCCTACACCTTACCCTACGCCGTACCTTACTCCTGGCCCGTACGCTGGCACTGACCCGTGCGTCAGAACATAGCCTGAACCTCCCACGTTTCCGTACCCGCACCTGTGCCCTAAGGCTTGTCGTTCTCTAGCCCTAACCCTATCCCGGAACGGAAAACCACCCCCTGCCCTAAACCTTACCCTACACTGTACCCTACTTCTGGCCAGTACACTGGCACTGACCCGTGCGTCAGCATGTAGCCTGACCCTCCCACGTTTCCGTACCCTCACCCGTGCCCTAAGCCTTGCCGTTCCCTAACCCTAACCCTACACCTTACCCTACGCCGTACCCTACTCTTGGCCCGTACGCTGGCACTGACCCGTGCGTCAACACGTAGCATGACCCTCCCACGTTTCCGTACCATCTTCTGTGCCCTAAGCTTTGCCATTCCCTAACCCTAACCCTAGCCCGGAATGGAAACCCACCACCAGCCCTACACCTTACCCTACGCCGTACCCTAATCCTGCCCCGTACGCTAGCACTGACCCGTGCGTCAGCATGGAGCCTGACACTCCCACGTTTCCGTACCCTCATCAGTGCCCTAAGCCTCGCCGTTCCCTAACCCTAACCCTAGCCCGGAACGGAGACCCACCATCAGCCCTACCCCTTACCCTTGTCGAAGCCTACTCCTGCCCGGAAGCTGACACTGACACGTGCGTGAGCACGTACCCAGACCCTCCCACTTTTCCGTACCCTCACCTGTTCCCTAAGCCTTTCGTTCGCTAACCCTTACCCTGGCCCGGAACGGAAACCCACCACCGGGCCTACACCTTACACTACGCCGAAGACTACACCTGGGCGTACACTGTCATTGACCCGTGCGTCAGCACGTAGTGTGACCCCCCCACGTTTCTGTAACCTCACCTGTGCCCTAAGTCTTGTGGTTCCCTTCCCCTAACAGTTGCCCGGAAAGGAAACCCACCACCACCCCTACACCATAACCAACGTCATACCCAACTCCTGCCCCGTACGGTGGCACTGACCCGTGTGTCAGCACGTAGCCTGGCTTTCCCACGTTTCCTTACCCTCACCTCTGCCCTAAGCCTCGCAATTCCCTAACACTAACCCTAGCCCGGAACAGAAACCCACCACCAGCCCTACACCTTACCCTACGCCGTACCCTATTCCTGGACCGTACGCTGGCACTGACACGTGATTCAGCATGTAGCCTGACCCACCCACGTTTCCGTACCCTCACCTGTGCCCTAAGCATTGCCTTTCCCTAACCCTAACCCTAGCCGGGAACGGAAACCCACCACCAGCCCTACACCTTACCGTACGCCGTACCCTACTCTTGGCCTATACGCTGGCACTGACCCGTGCGTCAGCACGTAGCCTGACCCACCCACGTTTCCGTACCCTCACCTGTGCCCTAAGCCTTGCCGTTCCGTAACCCTAACCCTAGCCCGGAACGGGAAACCACAGCCAGCCCGACACCTTACCCTATGCTTTAAACGACTCCTGGCCCGTATGCTGGCACTGACCCATGCGTCAGCACGTAGCCTGACCCTACCACTTTTCCGAACCCTCACCTGTGCCCTAAGCCTTGCCGTTCCGTAACCCTAACCCTAGCCTGGAACGGAAACCCACCACCAGCTCTAAACCTTACCCTACGCCGTACCATACTCCTGGCCCGTACGCTGGCACTGACCCGTGCGTCAGCATGTAGCCTGACCCTCCCACTTTTCCTTACCCTCACCTGTTCCCTAAGCCTTACCGATCCCTAACTCTAACCCTAGCCCGGAACGGAAACCCACCACCAGCCCTACACCCTACCCTACGTCGTAGCCTACTGCTGGCCCGTAAGCTGACACTCTCCCATGTGTCAGCCCGTAGCCTGCCTCTCCCACGTTTCCGTACCCTCACCTGTGCCCTAAGCCTTGCCGCTCCCTAACCCTAACCCTAGCCCGGAATGGACACCCACCACCAGCCTTACACTTTACCCTACGCCGTACCCTACACCTGGTCCATACCCTGGAACTAACCCTTGATTCAGCATGTAGCCTGACCCTCCGACGTTTCCATACCCTCACCTGTGCCCTAAGCCTTGCCATTCCCTAACCCTAACCCTAGACCGGAACGGAAACACACCACCAGCCCTACACCTTACCCTATGCCGTATCCTACTCCTGGCCCGTACACTGGCACTGACCCGTGTGTCAGCACGGAGCCTGACCCTCCCACGGTTCCGTACCTTCACCTGTGCCCTAAGACTTCCCGTTCCCTAACCCTAACACTAGCCCGGAACAGAGACCCACCACCAGCCCTACACCTTACCCTACGTCGAAGCCTACTCCTGCCCAGAAGCTGACACTGACACGTGCGTGAGCACGTAGCCTGACACTCCCACTTTTCCGTACCCTCACCTGTGCCCTAAGCCTTGCCGTTCGCTAACCCTAACCCTAGCCCAGAACGGAAACCCACCACCGGGCCTACACCTTACCCTACACCGAAGCCTACACCTGGGCGTACGCTGTCATTGACCCATGTGTCAGCACGTAGTCTGACACTCCCACGTTTCCATAACCTCACCTGTGCCCTAAGCCTTGCGGTTCCCTACCCCTAACCCTAGCCCGGAACGGAATCCCACGACCACCCCTACAGCATACCCTACGCCGTACCCAACTCCTGGCCCGTACGGTGGCACTGACCTGTGTGTCAGCACGTAGCCTGCCTCTCACACGTTTCCGTACCCTCACCTGTCCCCTAAGCCTTACCGTTCCCTAACCCTAACCCTAGCCCGGAAAGGAAACCCACCACCAGCCCTACACCTTACCGTACGCCGTAGCCTACGCCTGGCCCATATGCTGGCACTGACCCGTGTGTCAGCACGTAGCATGACCCTCCCACGTTTCCATACCCTCACCTGTGCCCTATGCCTTGCCATTCCCTAACCCTAACCCTAGCCCTGAAAGGAAACCAACCACCAGCCCTACACCTTACCCTACGCTGTTGCCTACTCCTGGCCTGTACGCTGGCAGTGACCCGTGCGTCAGCACATAGCCTGACCCTACCCCGTTTCCGTACCCTCACATGTGCCCTAAGGCTTGTCGTGCCCTAACCCTAACCCTAGCCCAGAACAGAAACCCACCACCAGCCCTACACCTTACCCTACGCCGTAGAATAATCCTGGCCCGTACGCTGGCAGTGATCCGTGCATCAGCACGTAGCCTGTCCCTCCCACGTTCCCGTACCCTCACCTGTGTCCTAAGCCTTGCCATTCCATAACCCTAACCATAACCCCGAACGGAAACCTACCACCAGCCCTACACCTTACTCTACGCCATAGCCCACTCCTGGCCCATACGCTGGCACGGACCTGTGCGTCAGCACGTAGCCTGCCCCTCCCACGTTTCCGTATCCTCACCCGAACCCTAAGCCTTGTCATTCCCTAAACCTAACCTTAGCCCGGAAAGGAAACCCACCCCCAGCCCTACACCTTACCCTACGCCTTACCTTACTCCTGGCCCGTACGCTGGCACTGATCCATGCGTCAGAACATAGCCTGAACCTCCCACGTTTCCGTACCCTCACCTGTGCCTTATGCCTTGCCGTTCCCTAACCCTAACGCTAGCCCGGAATGGTAACCCACCACCAGCCCTACACCTTACCCTACGCCGTACCCTACTCTTGGCCTGTACGCTGGCACTGACCCGTGCGTCAGCACGTAGCCTGACCCACCCACGTTTCCGTACCCTCACCTGTGCCCTAAGCCTTGCCGTTCCGTAACCCTAACCCTAGCCCGGAACGGGAAACCACAGCCAGCCCGACACTTTACCCTACGCCGTACACGACTTCTGGCCCGTATGCTGGCACTGACCCATGCGTCAGCGCGTAGCCTGACCCTCCCACGTTTCTGTACCCTCACCTGTGCCCTAAGCCTTGCCGTTCCCTAACCCTAACCCTACACCTTACACTACGCCGTACCCTACTCTTGGCCCGTACGCTGGCACTGACCCGTGCGTCAACACGTAGCCTGACCCTCCCACGTTTCCGTACCATCTACTGTGCCCTAAGCTTTGCCATTCCCTAACCCTAACCCTAGCCCGGAACGGAAACCCACCAACAGCCCTACACCTTACCCTACGCCGTACGCTAATCCTGCCCAATACGCTAGCACTGACCCGTGCCTCAGCACATAGCCTACCACTCCCACGTTTCCGCACCCTCACCAGTGCCCTAAGCCTTGCCGTTCCCTAACCCTAACCCTAGACCAGACCGGAAACACACCATCAGCCCTACAGCTTACCGTACGTCGAAGCCTACTCCTGCCCGGAAGCTGACACTGACACGTGCGTGAGCACGTACCCTGACCCTCCCACTTTTCCGTACCCTCACCTGTGCCCTATGCCTTGCCATTCGCTAACCCTTACCCTGGCCTGGAACGGAAACCCACCACCGGGCCTACACCTTACCCTACGCCGAAGCCTACACCTGGGTGTACGCTGTCATTGACCCGTGCATCAGCACATAGTCTGACCCTCCCACGTTTACGTAACCTCACCTGTGCCCTAAGTCTTGCGGTTCCCTACCCCTAACCCTTGCCTGGAATGGAAACCCACCACGACCCCTACACCATACCCTACGCCGTACCCAACTCCTGGCCCATACGCTGGCACTGACACGTTTTTCAGCACGTAGCCTGACCCTCCCACGTTTCCGTACCCTCACGTGTGCCCTAAGGCTTAACGTTCCCTAACCCTAACCCTAGACCGGAATGGACACCCAACGCCGCCCTTACACCATACCCTACGCCGTACCCTACTCCTGGTCCACACCCTGGCACTGACCCGTTCTTCAGCACGTAGCCTGACCCTCCCACGTTTCCGTACCCTCTCCTGTGCCCTAAGCCTTGCCGCTCCCTAACCCTAACCCTAGCCCGGAATGGATCCCCACCACCAGCCTTACACTTTACCCTACGCCGTCCCCTACTCCTGGTTCATACCCTGTCAGTGACCAGTGCTTCAGCATGTAGCCTGACCCGCCCACGTTTCCGTAACCTCACCTGTGCCCTAAGCCTTGCCTTTACCTATCCCTAACCCTAGCCCGGAACGGAAACCCACCAGAAACCCTAAACCTTAATGTATGCCGTAGCCTACTCCTGACCCGTACGCTGGCAGTGACCATTGCGTCAGCACATAGCCTGCCTCTGCCACGTTTCCATACCCTCACCTGTGCACTAAGCCTTGCCGTTCCCTAACCCGAACCTGGAACGGAAAACCAACACCAGCCCTACACCTTACCCTACACCGTACCATACTCCTGGACCGTACGCTGTCACTGACACGTGCGTCAGCACGTAGACTGACCCTCCCACGTTTCCGTACCCTCACCTGTGCCTTAAGCCTTGCCGTTCCCTAACCCTAACCCTAGCCCGTAACGGAAACCCACCACCAGCCCTACACCTTACACTATGCCGTACCCTAATCCTGCCCCGTACGCTGGCACTGACCCGTGCGTCAGCACGTAGCCTGCCACTCCTACGTTTCCGTACCCTCACCTGTGTCGTAAGCCATGCCATTCCCTAACCCTAACCCTAGCCCGGAACATAAACCCACCACCAGCCCTAGACCTTACACTACGCCGTACCCTACTCCTGGCCCCTACACTGGCACTGACCTGTGCGTCAGCTCGTAGCCTGCCTCTCCCACGTTTCCGTACCCTCACCTGTGTCCTAAGCCTTGCCGTTCCCTAACCCTAACCCAAGCCTGGAACGGAAACCCACCACCAGCCCTACACCTTACGTTACGACGTACCCTACTCCTGGCCCATACGCTGGCACAGACCCGAGCGTCAACACGTAGCCTGCCACTCCCACGTTTCTGTACGTTCACCTGTGCCCTAAGCCTTGCTGTTCCCTCACTCTAACCGTAGCCCGGAATGGAAACCCACCACCAGCCCTAAACCTTACCCTACGGCATACACTACTCCTGGCCCGTACGCTGGCACTAACCCGTGCGTCAGCACGTAGCCTGACCCTCCCACGATTCCATACGTTCACCTGTGCCCTAAGCCTTGCCATTCCCTAACCCTAACCCTAGCCCGGAATGGTATCTCACAACGAGCCCTACTCTTTACCATACGCCGTACCCTATTCCTGGCCCATACGCTGGCACTGACGCATGCGTCAGCACCTAGCCTGACCTTCCCACGTTTCCGTACCCTCACCTGTGCCCTAAGCTTTGTCATTCCCTAACCCTAACACTAGCACGGAACGGAAACCCACCACCAGCCCTACACATTAGCCTATGCCGTAGCCTAATCCTGGCCCGTACATTGGCACTGACACGTGCGTGAGCACGTAGCCTGACCCACGCACGACCCTCCCAATACAGAAATGGGAAGAAGATCTCAAGAGACGTTTCTTCAAAGAAGACACAGAGATGGCCAAGACGCACATGAAAAGCTGCTCAACAGCACTAATTATTAGAGAAATGCAAATCAAAACTACAATGAGGTATCACTTCACACTGTTAGAATCGGCATCATCAGAAAATCTACAAACAACAAATTCTGGGGAGGGTGTGGACAAAAGGAGCCCTCTTCCACTATTGGTGGGAATGTAAATTGATACAGTCACTATGGAGATCAGTATGGATTTTCGTTAAAAAAAACCAGAAATAGAATTACCATCTGATCCAGCAATCCCTCTTCTAGGCATATACCCAAAGAAAACCATAAATCAAAAAGGCACATTCACCACAATGTTCATTGCAGCACTATTTACAATAGCCAGGTAATGGAAGGAACCTAAATGCCCACAGACAGATGAATGGATAAAGATGTGGTACATGTATAAAATGGAATATTACTCAGCCATAAAAAGGAATGAAACTGGGTCATTTGTAGAGACATCGATGGATCTAGAGACTGTCATACAGAATGAAGTAAGTCAGAAAGAGGAAAACAAATATTGTATATTAATGCATATATGTGGAACATAAAAACTGGTACAGATGAACTGGTTTGCAGGGAAGAAATAGAGACAGAGGTAGAGAACAAATGTATGGACACCAAGTGTGGGAAGCCATGGTGTGGTGGTGGTGGGATGAGTTGGGAGATTGGGATAGACCTGCATACATGTATATGTATAAAATACATAACTAATAATAACCTGCTGTATAAAAAAAATAAATAAAATTAAATTTCAAAATTTTAAAAAAGAAAATTTAAAAATAATACAGAAAAAAGTTCTTCCCTTCACACAGATGTATTTATAGGAATGAATTATTTCCATGCTTATATCTATAAATACATAAAAGAGGAATAAAATCTAACTTGAACAATAAAAGAAAAAAAAACCTGAACCCACCAGTTATACAGAGGAAAACCCTATCAGGGCACTTGCTCCAGCGGTAAACAATTCTGAAATTGGTCAGAGGTGGGGAATCATCTCCCATACAGCCAGCAACCCACACCCCACGCAAGGAGCGTCCTCATTGCAACGCTTGGGGATCGTGCAGAGGCATCTCTGAATAAAGGTGAGCTGAGCCCCAGGCCAGCTGCTGCTGAACTGTTCCCACCCTTCCCAGGTAAAACACCTGAATATGTACAAGGGCTTGAAAGACTAGCGGAAGGGCCGTGGAGCCACCCCAGCAACAGCACGCAGGCCAACTTGGTGCCTGCTGTCCAGCCAGGGTGGTCCTGTACCCGGGCGCTCTTCCGGAAGCTTTCCATTGTCCTGCCTGAGATACCCCACCTGTCCCGGCCCCCACTGCTTTTTTCCTTCCTCAACTCTGTCCGGAGAGAAATTCCAGCGGAAGGTATGGGTGACACATCCTCATCTTTACAGGTGGCAGCCTGGCAACTCCTGCAGAAAGGCCAGCAGAACCCCACTCACACCGGGCCACCAACAAAGCTGTGGCCCATCATTCCCTCCCACCAGCACAGCCCCGAGACTGCTGACGGGGCAGAGAATATGGAGTCAGGAACAGCTTCAGGGGCTATTGCTGCCTGGAGCGCTGTTTATACTGACCTCAAACAGGCACACCTGGGGAGGGCTGGGCGGCAGGGTAAGGCCGCCCAGGTCAGCTAATCCACAAAACTCAGGGAATCACATTGTTGAAAATGGACCTCGCTAAGGCAGAAGAGAAGCCAAGGAAAAAAAGAACACAATGCCATTTGCACCACCGTAGATGAGTCTAGAGGTAATCACGTGACTTGTAGTAAGTCAGAAAGTGAAAGACACATATCATATCATATCACTTATAGGTGTTACCTAAAAATGGATACCAGGGCAGATATTTCCACCGAGAAGGGCAATCAGAGATTCATTAAACAAACTTATGGTTCACCAATGGAATGGTGTGAGGATTGGTTTCATTATGATATCGGGGTTAACAGACTTATACAAACACAGGTGACATATATAATCACCAAAGACCTACGGAATACCAATAGACTACTCAACATTCTGTCATAACGTACATGGGAAAAGGATCCCAGGAAAAACAGACATGTTTATATGTGTAAAAGAACCACATCTTCCACACCTCCAACAAGCCAAACATTGTAATCAAACTTGCTGTAATAAAAAATAAAAATTAAATTAAAAACACGAACAAGAAGTAGGGAGACAAACTTGAGGGGCTTTCTCCTGGCACATTGCTTTCTAAATTCCAATCTAGAACATGACTTCCATTGAGGCTCTGTTGCCCTAGTAACCAGAATTGGTAAGGGAGCACTGCTGCCACCTTGTGGCCGTTTCACACAACAGCAGCTTTAATCCCAGCGCTAAAGATCAGTTGATATTCAAAATCATTGCAGGCCTGTAAATGACACCTGCCCTGAAAACAAATCCTGGGGTCACATATCGACCAAAAAATTCAAAGGACGTCCATATTTCAAAACGACCATTTCAAAAGGCATATTTTATGCACATTAGTTTTCTGCTTCTTTTTCTTTCTTTCTTTTTTGGTTAAAAAAACGGGAATGGAAAAAGGCATCCCTTAGAAGGGGCGAAAATAGTTGCAAACGAATCAATGGACAAAGGTTTAATCTCCAATATATATAAACAGCTCATGCAGCTTAATATTAAAAAAACAAACAACCCAATACAAAAATGGGCAGAAGATCTAAAGATACGTTTCTTCAAAGAAGACACAGAGATGGCCAAGACGCACATGAAAAGCTGCTCAACAGCACTAAATATTAGAGAAATGCAAATCAAAACTACAATGAGGTATCACCTCACACTGTTAGAATTGGCATCATAAGAAAATCTACAAACAACAAATTCTGGGGAGGGTGTGGACAAAAGGAGCCCTCTTCCACTATTGGTGGGAATGTAAATTGATACAGTCACTATGGAGAACAGTATGGAGTTTCGTTAAAAGAAAACTAGAAATAGAATTACCATCTGATCCTGCAATCCCACTTCTGGGCATATACCCAAAGAAAACCATAAATCAAAAAGGCACATTCACCATAATGTTCATTGCAGCACTATTTACAACAGCCAGGTAATGGAAGCAACCTAAATGCCCACAGACAGATGAATGGATAAAGATGTGGTACATGTATAAAATAGAATATTACTCAGCCATAAAACGGAATGAAACTGGGTCATTTGTAGAGACATCGATGGATCTAGAGACTGTCATACAGAATGAAGTAAGTCAGAAAGGGGAAAACAAATATTGTATATTAATGCATATATGTGGAACCTAAAAACTGGTACAGATGAACTGGTTTGCAGGGAAGAAATAGAGACAGAGGTAGAGAACAAACATATGGACACCAAGTGTGGGAAGCCATGGTGTGGTGGTGGTGGGATGAGTTGGGAGATTGGGATTGACCTGCATACATGTATATGCATAAAATACATAACTAATAATAACCTGCTGTATAAAAAAATAAATAAAATTAAATTTCAAAATTAAAAAAAAATAATATTTAAAAATAATACAGAAAAAAGTTCTTCCCTTCACACAGATGTATTTACAGGAATGAATTATTTCCATGCTTATATCTATAAATACATAAAAGAGGAATAAAATCTAACTTGAACCATAAAAGAAAAAAAAAACCTGAACACACCAGTTATACAGAGGAAAACACTACCAGGGCACTTGCTCTAGTGGTAAACAATTCTGAAATGAGTCTGAGGTGGGGAATCATCTCCCATACAGCCAGCAACCCACACCCCACGCAAGGAGCGTCCTCATTGCAAAGCTGGGGGATCGTGCCGAGGCATCTCTGAATAAAGGTGAGCTGAGCCCCAGGCCAGCTGCTGCTGAACTGTTCCCACCCTTCCCAGGTAAAACACCTGAATATGTACAAAGGCTTGAAAGCCTAGAGGAAGGGCCGTGGAGCCACACCAGCGACAGCACGCAGGCCAACTTGGTGACTGCAGGCCAGCCAGGGTGATCCTTGCCCCGGGCGCTCTTCCGGAAGCTTTCCATTGTCCTGCCTGAGATACCCCTCTTGTCCCGGCCTCCACTGCTTTTTTCCTTCCTCACCTCTGTCCGGAGAGAAATTCCAGCGGAAGGTATTGGTGACACATCCTCTTCTTTACAGGTGGCAGCCTGGCAACTCCTGCAGAAAGGCCAGCAGAACCCCACTCACACCGCGCCACCAACAAAGCTGTGGCCCCTCACTCCCTCCCACCAGCACAGCCCCGACACTGCTGACGGGGCAGAGAATATGGAGTCAGGCACAGCTTCAGGGGCTATTGCTGCCTGGAGCGCTGTTTATATTGACCTCAACCAGGCAGACCTTGGGAGCGCCGGCCGGCAGGGTAAGGCTGCCCAGGTCAGCTAATCCACAAACCTCAGAGAATCACATTTTTGAAAATGTACCTCGCTAGGGCAGAATAGAAGCCAAGGAAAATAAGGACACAATGCCATTTGCAGCACCGTAGATGAGTCTAGAGGTAATCACGTGACTTGAAGTAAGTCAGAAAGTGAAAGACACATATCATTTCATATCACTTATAGGTGTTACCTAAAATAGAAACCAGGGCAGTCATTTCCAATAAGAAGTGCAATCATAGATTCATTAAACAAATTTATGGTTCACCAATGGAAAGGTGTGAGGATTGGTTTCATTACGATATCGGGGTTAACAGACATATACAAACAGAGGTGACATATATAATCACCAAAGACCTACGGAATACCAAGAGAAGACTACTCAACATTCTGTCATAACGTACATGGGAAAAGGATCCCAGGAAGAACAGACATCTGTATATGTGTAAAAGAACCACATCTTCCACACCTACAACAAGCCAAACATTGTAATCAAACTTGCTATAATAAAAAATAAAAAAATTAAATTAAAAATACGAACAAGAAGTAGGGAGTCAAACTTGAGGGGCTTTCTCCTGGCACATTCCATTCTAAATTCCAATGTAGAACACGACTTCCTTTGAGGCCCTGTTGCCCTAGTAACCAGATGTGTTAAGGGAGAACTGCTGCCACCTAGTGGCCGTTTCACACAACAGCAGCTTTAATCCCAGTGCTAATGGTCAGTTGATATTCAAAATCATTGCAGGCCTGTAAATGACACCTGCCCTGAAAACAAATCCTGGGGTCACATATCGACCAAAAAATTTAAAGGACGTCCATATTTCAAAACGACCGTTTCAAAAGGCATATTTTATGCACATTACTGTTCTGCTTCTTTTTCTTTCTTTCCTTTTTTTGGTTAAAAACACGGGAATGGAAAAAGGAATCCCTCAGAATGGGCGAAAATAGTTGCAAACGAATCAATGGACAAAGGTTTAATCTCCAATATATATAAACAGCTCATGCAGCTTATTAAAAAAACAAACAACCCAATACAAAAATGGGCAGAAGATCTAAAGAGTCGTTTCTTCAAAGAAGACACAGAGATGGCCAAGACGCACATGAAAAGCTGCTCAAGAGCACTAATTATTAGAGAGATGCAAATCAAAACTACAATGAGGTATCACCTCACACCTGTTAGAATCGGCATCATCAGAAAATCTACAAACAAGAAATTCTGGGGAGGGTGTGGACAAAAGGAGCCCTCTTCCACTATTGGTGGGAATGTGAATAGATACAGTCACTATGGAGAACAGTATGGAGTTTCCTTTAAAAAACTAGAAATAGAATTACCATCTGACCCAGCAATCCCACTTTTGGGCATATACCCAGAGACAACCATAAATCAAAAAGGCACATTCACCACAAGGTTCATTGCAGCACTATTTACAATAGCCAGGTAATGGAAACAACCTAAATGCCCACAGACAGATGAATGGATAAAGATGGGGTACATATATAAAATGGAATATTCCTCGGCCATAAAAAGGAATGAAACTGAGTCATTTGTAGAGACATCGATGGATCTAGAGAGTGTCATACAGAATGAAGTAAGTCAGAAAGTGAAAAACAAATATTGTATATTAATGCATATATGTGGAACCTAAAAAATGGTACAGATGAACTGGTTTGCAGGGAAGAAATAGAGACACAGAGGTAGAGAACAAACGTATGGACACCAAGTGTGGGAAGCCATGGGGTGGTGGTGGTGGGATGAGTTGGGAGTTTGCGATTGACCTGTATACATGTATATGCATAAAATACATAACTAATAATAACCCGCTGTATAAAAAAGTAAATAAAATTAAATTTCAAAATTTTAAAATATAAAATTTAAAAATAAAACAGAAAAAAGTTCTTCCCTTCACACAGATGTATTTATAGGAATGAATTATTTCCATGCTTATATCTATAAATACATAAAAGAGGAATAAAATCTAACTTGAACCATAAACGAAAAAAACCCCTGAACCCACCAGTTATACAGAGGAAAACACTATCAGGGCTCTTGCTCCAGCGGTAAACAATTCTAAAATTGGTAAGAGGTGGGGAATCATCTCCCATACAGCCAGAAACCCACCCCCCATGCAAGGAGCGTCCTCATTGCAAAGCTGAGGGACCGTGCCGAGGCATCTCTGAATAAAGGTGAGCTGAGCCCCAGGCCAGCTGCTGCTGAACTGTTCCCACCCTTCCCAGGTAAAACACCTGAATATGTACAAAGGCTTGAAAGCCTAGAGGAAGGGCCGTGGAGCCACACCAGCGACAGCACGCAGGCCAACTTGGTTACTGCATGCCAGCCAGGGTGATCCTGGCCCTGGGCGCTCTTCCGGAAGCTTTCCATTGTCCTGCCTGAGATACCCCTCTTGTCCCGGCCCCCACTGCTTTTTTCCTTCCTCACCTCTGTCCGGAGAGAAATTCCATCGGAAGGTATGGGTGACACATCCTCTTCTTTACAGGTGGCAGCCTGGCAACTCCTGCAGAAAGGTCAGCAGAACCCCACTCACACCGGGCCACCCACAAAGCAGTGGCCCCTCACTCCCTCCCACCACACAGCCCCGAGACTGCTGACGGGGCAGAGAATATGGAGTCAGGCACAGCTTCAGGGGCTATTGCGGCCTGGAGCGCTGCTTATATTGACCTCAAGCAGGCACACCTGCGGTGGGCCGGCCGGCAGGATTAGGCTCCCCAGGTCAGCTAATCCACAACCCTCAGGGAATCACATTCTTGAAAATGCACCTCGCTAAGGCAGAATAGAATCCAAGGAAAAAAAGGACACTGTGCCATTTGGAGCACCGTACATGAGTCTAGAGGTAATCACGTGACTTGTAGTAAGTCAGAAAGTGAAAGACACATATCATATCATATCACTTATAGGTGTTACCTTAAAATGGATACCAGGGCAGATATTTCCACGGAGAAGGGCAATCACAGATTCATTAAACAAACTTATGGTTCACCAATGGAAAGGTGTGAGGATTGGTTTCATTACGATATTGGGGTTAACAGACATATACAAACACAGGTGACATATATAATTACCAAAGACCTACGGAGTACCAAAAGACTACTCAACATTATCTCATAACGCACATGGGAAAAGGATCCCAGGAAAAACAGACATCTGTATATGTGTAAAAGAACCACATCTTCCACACCTACAACAAGCCAAACATTTTAATCAAACTTGCTGTAATAAAAAATAAAAAATTAAATTAAAAACACGAACAAGATGTAGGGAGAAAAACTTGAGGGGCTTTCTCCTGTCACATTCCATTCTAAATTCCAATCTAGAACACGACTTCCATTGAGGCTCTGTTGCCCTTGTAACCAGAATTGGTAAGGGAGAACTGCTGCCCCCTAGTGGCCGTTTCACACAACAGCAGCTTCAATCCCAGCGCTCATGGTCAGTTGATATTCAAAATCATTGCAGGCCTGTAAATGACACCTGCCCTGAAAACAAATCCTGGGGTCACATATCGACCAAACAATTTAAAGGACGTCCATATTTCAAAACGACCGTTTCAAAAGGCATATTTTATGCACATTAGTGTTCTGCTTCTTTTTCTTTCTTTCTTTTTTGGTTAAAAACACGGGAATGGAAAAAGGCATCCCTCAGAAGGGGCGAAAATAGTTGCAAACGAATCAATGGACAAAGGTTTAATCTCCAATATATATAAACAGCTCATGCAGCTTAATATTAAATAAACAAACAACCCAATACAAACATGGGCAGAATATCTAAAGAGACGTTTCTTCAAAGAAGACACAGAGATGGCTAAGACGCACATGAAAATCTGCTCAAGAGCACTAACTATTAGAGAAATGCAAATCAAAACTACAATGAGGTATCACCTCACACCTGTTAGATTCGGCATCATCAGAAAATCTACAGACAACCAATTCTGGGGAGGGTGTGGACAAAAGGAGCCCTCTTCCACTATTGTTGGGAATGTAAATTGATACAGTCACTATGGAGAACAGTATGGAGTTTCCTTAAAAAACCTACAAATAGAAACCTTGACTTTCCCTAACCCTAACCATAGCCTGGAACGGAAACCTACCACCAACCGTGCACCTTATCTACGCGGTACACTAATCCTAATCCGTACGCTGGCACTAACCGGTGAGTCAACATGTACCCTGACACTAACACGTTTCTGTACCCTCAGCTGTGCCCCAAACCTTGCCGTTGCCTATCCTTAACCTTAGCCCGGAACAGAAACCTACCATCAGCCCTACACCTTACCCTAAGCCGTACCCTAATCCTAATCCATACGTCAACACGTACCCTGACCCTAACACGTTTCCGTACCCTCACCTCTGCCATAAACCTTGCCGTTCCCTTACCTTAACCCTAGCCCGGAACGGAAAACTACCACCAACCCTACACCTTACCTTACGCCATACCCTAATCCTAATTCGTATGCTGACACTAACCTGTGCATCAACACGTACCCTGACCCTAACACGTTTCGTACCCTCACCTGTGCCCTAAACTTTGCCAGTCCCTAAACATAACCCTAGACTGGAACGGAAACCTACCACCAACCCTACACCTTACTCTATGCGGTACCCTAATCCTCATGCGTATGCTGACACTAACCCGTGAGTCAACACGTACCCTGAACCTAACACATTTCCGTACTATCACCTGTGCCCTATACCTTGCAATTCGCTATCCCTAACCCTACACCGGAATGTAAACCTACCGCCATCCGTACACCTTACTCTACGCCGTACCCTAATCCTAATGCGTACGATGACACTATTCCATGCATCAACATGCACCATGAACCTAACACGTTTCTGTACCCTCACCTGTGCCCTAAGCCTTGCCGTTCACTAACCCTAACCCTAACCCTGAACTGAAACCCACCACCAGCCCTACACCATACCCTATGCCGTACCCTACTCCTTGCCTGTATGCTGGCACTGACCCATGCGTCAGCACGTAGCCTGCCTCTCCCAAGTTTCCGTACCCTCACCTGTGCCCTTAGTCTTGCCGTTCCCTAACCCTAACCCTAGCCCAGAACGGAAACCCACCACCAGCCCTACACCTTACCCTACGCCGTACCATACTCCTGTCCCATACGCTGGCACTGACCCATGCGTCAGCAGGTAGCCTGACCCTCCCACGTTTCCGTACCCTCACCTGTGCCCTAAAACTTGACGTTCCCTACCCCTAATCAAACCCCGGAATGGACACCCACCACCAGTCTTACACCTTACCCTACGCCGTACCCTACCCCTGGTCCACACCCTGGCACTGACCCGTGCTTCAGCATGTAGCCTGACCCTCCCACGTTTCCGAACCCTCACCTGTGCCCTAAGCCTTGCCGTTCCCTAACCCTAACCCTACACTTTACCCTAAGCCATACCCTATTCCTGGGCCGTACGCTGGCACTGACACTTGCGTCAGCACGTAGCCTGACCCTCCCACGTTTCTGTACCCTCACCTGTGCCCTAAGCCTTGCCATTCCCTAACCGTAACCCTAGCCGGGAACGGAAACCCACCACCAGCCCTACACCTTACCCTACGCCGTACCCTACTCCTGGGCCGTACACTGGAACTGACCCTTGTGTAAGCACGTAGCCTGCCACTCCCATGTTTCCATACCCTCACCTGTGCCCTAAGCCTTGCCGATCCCTAACCCTAACCCTACCCTGGAACAGAAACCCACCACCAGCCCTACACCTTACTCTACGCCGTACCCTAATTCTGGCGCGTACGCTGGCACTGACCCGTGTGTCAGCACGTAGCGTGCCTCTCCCTCGTTTCCGTACCCTTACCTGTGCCCTAAGCCTTGCCGTTTCCTAACCCTAACCCGGAACAGAAACCCACCAACAGCCCTAGAGCTTACCCTACTCCGTACCCTAATCCTGGCCCGTACACTGGCACTGAACCGTGCGTCAGCACATAGCCTGACCCTCCCACGTTTCTATACCCTCAGCTGTGCCCTAAGCCTTGCCGTTCCCTAACCCTAACCCTAGCGTGGAATGGAAACCGACAACCAGCCCTACACCATACTTTACTCCTGACCCGTACGCTGGCACTGACACGTTTGTCAGCACGTAGCCTGCCTCTCCCACGTGTCCCTATGCTCACCTGTTCCCTAAATCTTGCCGTTCCCTAACCCTAACCCTAGCCTGGAATGGAAACCCACCACCAGCCCTACACGTTACCCTATGCTGTACCGTACTCCTGGACCTTACGCTGGCACTGACACGTGCGTCAGCACACAGCCTGACCATACCACGACCCTCCCAATACAGAAATGGGCAGAAAATCTCAAGACACGTTTCTTCAAAGAAGACACAGAGATGGCCAAGACACACATGAGAAGCTGCTGAAGAGCACTAATTATTAGAGAAATGCAAATCAAAACTACAATGAGGTATCACCTCACACCTGTTAGAATCGGCATCATCAGAAAATCTACAAACAACAAATTCTGGGGAGGGTGTGGACAAAAGGAGCCCTCTTCCACTATTGGTGGAAATGTAAATTGATAGAGTCACTATGGAGAACACTATGGAGTTTCCTTAAAAAATCTAGAAATAGAATTACCATCTGATCCAGCAATTCCACTTCTGGGCATATACCCAAAGAAAACCATAAATCAAAAAGGCACATTCACCACAATGTTCATTGCAGCACTATTTACAATAGCCAGGTAATGGAAGCAACCTAAACGCCCAAAGACAGATGAATGGATAAAGATGGGGTACATATATAAAATGGAATATTACTCGGCCATAAAAAGGAATGAATCTGGGTCATTTGTAGAGACATCGATGGATCTAGAGACTGTCATACAGAATGAAGTAAGTCAGAAAGGGGAAAACAAATATTGTATATTAATGCATATATGTGGAACCTAAAAAATGGTACAGATGAACTGGTTTGCAGGGAAGAAATAGAGACACAGAGGTAGAAAACAAACGGATGGACACCAAGTGTGGGAAGCCATGGGGTGGTGGTGGTGGGATGAGTTGGGAGATTGAGATTGACCTGTATACATATATATGCATAAAACACATAACTAATAATAACCAGCTGTATAAAAAAGTAAATAAAATTAAATTTCAAAATTATAAAAAATAAAATTTAAAAATAAAACAGAAATAAGTTCTTCCCTTCACACAGATGTATTTATAGGAATGAATTATTTCCATGCTTATATCTATAAATACATAAAAGAGGAATAAAATCTAACTTGAACAATAAAAGAAAAAAAAACCTGAACCCACCAGTTATACAGAGGAAAACCCTATCAGGGCACTTGCTCCAGCGGTTAACAATTCTGAAATTGGTCAGAGGTGGGGAATCATCTCCCATACAGCCAGCAACCCACACCCCACGCAAGGAGCGTCCTCATTGCAACGCTTGGGGATCGTGCAGAGGCATCTCTGAATAAAGGTGAGCTGAGCCCCAGGCCAGCGGCTGCTGAACTGTTCCCACCCTTCCCAGGTAAAACACTTGAATATGTACAAGGGCTTGAAAGACTAGCGGAAGGGCCGTGGAGCCACCCCAGCAACAGCACGCAGGCCAACTTGGTGCCTGCTGTCCAGCCAGGGTGGTCCTGTACCCGGGCGCTCTTCCGGAAGCTTTCCATTGTCCTGCCTGAGATACCCCACCTGTCCCAGCCCCCACTGCTTTTTTCCTTCCTCAACTCTGTCCGGAGAGAAATTCCAGCGGAAGGTATGGGTGACACATCCTCATCTTTACAGGTGGCAGCCTGGCAACTCCTGCAGAAAGGCCAGCAGAACCCCACTCACACCGGGCCACCAACAAAGCTGTGGCCCATCATTCCCTCCCACCAGCACAGCCCCGAGACTGCTGACGGGGCAGAGAATATGGAGTCAGGAACAGCTTCAGGGGCTATTGCTGCCTGGAGCGCTGTTTATACTGACCTCAAACAGGCACACCTGGGGAGGGCTGGGCGGCAGGGTAAGGCCGCCCAGGTCAGCTAATCCACAAAACTCAGGGAATCACATTGTTGAAAATGGACCTCGCTAAGGCAGAAGAGAAGCCAAGGAAAAAAAGAACACAATGCCATTTGCACCACCGTAGATGAGTCTAGAGGTAATCACGTGACTTGTAGTAAGTCAGAAAGTGAAAGACACATATTATATCATATCACTTATAGGTGTTACCTAAAAATGGATACCAGGGCAGATATTTCCACCGAGAAGGGCAATCAGAGATTCATTAAACAAACTTATGGTTCACCAATGGAATGGTGTGAGGATTGGTTTCATTATGATATCGGGGTTAACAGACTTATACAAACACAGGTGACATATATAATCACCAAAGACCTACGGAATACCAATAGACTACTCAACATTCTGTCATAACGTACATGGGAAAAGGATCCCAGGAAAAACAGACATGTTTATATGTGTAAAAGAACCACATCTTCCACACCTCCAACAAGCCAAACATTGTAATCAAACTTGCTGTAATAAAAAATAAAAATTAAATTAAAAACACGAACAAGAAGTAGGGAGACAAACTTGAGGGGCTTTCTCCTGGCACATTGCTTTCTAAATTCCAATCTAGAACATGACTTCCATTGAGGCTCTGTTGCCCTAGTAACCAGAATTGGTAAGGGAGCACTGCTGCCACCTTGTGGCCGTTTCACACAACAGCAGCTTTAATCCCAGCGCTAAAGATCAGTTGATATTCAAAATCATTGCAGGCCTGTAAAGGACACCTGCCCTGAAAACAAATCCTGGGGTCACATATCGACCAAAAAATTCAAAGGACGTCCATATTTCAAAACGACCATTTCAAAAGGCATATTTTATGCACATTAGTTTTCTGCTTCTTTTTCTTTCTTTCTTTTTTGGTTAAAAAAACGGGAATGGAAAAAGGCATCCCTTAGAAGGGGCGAAAATAGTTGCAAACGAATCAATGGACAAAGGTTTAATCTCCAATATATATAAACAGCTCATGCAGCTTAATATTAAAAAAACAAACAACCCAATACAAAAATGGGCAGAAGATCTAAAGATACGTTTCTTCAAAGAAGACACAGAGATGGCCAAGACGCACATGAAAAGCTGCTCAACAGCACTAAATATTAGAGAAATGCAAATCAAAACTACAATGAGGTATCACCTCACACTGTTAGAATTGGCATCATATGAAAATCTACAAACAACAAATTCTGGGGAGGGTGTGGACAAAAGGAGCCCTCTTCCACTATTGTTGGGAATGTAAATTGATACAGTCACTATGGAGAACAGTATGGAGTTTCGTTAAAAGAAAACTAGAAATAGAATTACCATCTGATCCTGCAATCCCACTTCTGGGCATATACCCAAAGAAAACCATAAATCAATAAGGCACATTCACCATAATGTTCATTGCAGCACTATTTACAACAGCCAGGTAATGGAAGCAACCTAAATGCCCACAGACAGATGAATGGATAAAGATGTGGTACATGTATAAAATAGAATATTACTCAGCCATAAAACGGAATGAAACTGGGTCATTTGTAGAGACATCGATGGATCTAGAGACTGTCATACAGAATGAAGTAAGTCAGAAAGGGGAAAACAAATATTGTATATTAATGCATATATGTGGAACCTAAAAACTGGTACAGTTGAACTGGTTTGCAGGGAAGAAATAGAGACAGAGGTAGAGAACAAACATATGGACACCAAGTGTGGGAAGCCATGGTGTGGTGGTGGTGGGATGAGTTGGGAGATTGGGATTGACCTGCATACATGTATATGCATAAAATACATAACTAATAATAACCTGCTGTATAAAAAAATAAATAAAATTAAATTTCAAAATTAAAAAAAAATAATATTTAAAAATAATACAGAAAAAAGTTCTTCCCTTCACACAGATGTATTTACAGGAATGAATTATTTCCATGCTTATATCTATAAATACATAAAAGAGGAATAAAATCTAACTTGAACCATAAAAGAAAAAAAAAAACCTGAACCCACCAGTTATACAGAGGAAAACACTACCAGGGCACTTGCTCTAGTGGTAAACAATTCTGAAATGAGTCTGAGGTGGGGAATCATCTCCCATACAGCCAGCAACCCACACCCCACGCAAGGAGCGTCCTCATTGCAAAGCTGGGGGATCGTGCCGAGGCATCTCTGAATAAAGGTGAGCTGAGCCCCAGGCCAGCTGCTGCTGAACTGTTCCCACCCTTCCCAGGTAAAACACCTGAATATGTACAAAGGCTTGAAAGCCTAGAGGAAGGGCCGTGGAGCCACACCAGCGACAGCACGCAGGCCAACTTGGTGACTGCAGGCCAGCCAGGGTGATCCTTGCCCCGGGCGCTCTTCCGGAAGCTTTCCATTGTCCTGCCTGAGATACCCCTCTTGTCCCGGCCTCCACTGCTTTTTTCCTTCCTCACCTCTGTCCGGAGAGAAATTCCAGCGGAAGGTATTGGTGACACATCCTCTTCTTTACAGGTGGCAGCCTGGCAACTCCTGCAGAAAGGCCAGCAGAACCCCACTCACACCGCGCCACCAACAAAGCTGTGGCCCCTCACTCCCTCCCACCAGCACAGCCCCGACACTGCTCACGGGGCAGAGAATATGGAGGCAGGCACAGCTCCAGGGGCTATTGCTGCCTGGAGCGCTGTTTATATTGACCTCAACCAGGCAGACCTTGGGAGCGCCGGCCGGCAGGGTAAGGCTGCCCAGGTCAGCTAATCCACAAACCTCAGAGAATCACATTTTTGAAAATGTACCTCGCTAGGGCAGAATAGAAGCCAAGGAAAATAAGGACACAATGCCATTTGCAGCACCGTAGATGAGTCTAGAGGTAATCACGTGACTTGAAGTAAGTCAGAAAGTGAAAGACACATATCATTTCATATCACTTATAGGTGTTACCTAAAATAGAAACCAGGGCAGTCATTTCCAATAAGAAGTGCAATCATAGATTCATTAAACAAATTTATGGTTCACCAATGGAAAGGTGTGAGGATTGGTTTCATTACGATATCGGGGTTAACAGACATATACAAACAGAGGTGACATATATAATCACCAAAGACCTACGGAATACCAAGAGAAGACTACTCAACATTCTGTCATAACGTACATGGGAAAAGGATCCCAGGAAGAACAGACATCTGTATATGTGTAAAAGAACCACATCTTCCACACCTACAACAAGCCAAACATTGTAATCAAACTTGCTATAATAAAAAATAAAAAAATTAAATTAAAAATACGAACAAGAAGTAGGGAGTCAAACTTGAGGGGCTTTCTCCTGGCACATTCCATTCTAAATTCCAATGTAGAACACGACTTCCTTTGAGGCCCTGTTGCCCTAGTAACCAGATGTGTTAAGGGAGAACTGCTGCCACCTAGTGGCCGTTTCACACAACAGCAGCTTTAATCCCAGTGCTAATGGTCAGTTGATATTCAAAATCATTGCAGGCCTGTAAATGACACCTGCCCTGAAAACAAATCCTGGGGTCACATATCGACCAAAAAATTTAAAGGACGTCCATATTTCAAAACGACCGTTTCAAAAGGCATATTTTATGCACATTACTGTTCTGCTTCTTTTTCTTTCTTTCCTTTTTTTGGTTAAAAACACGGGAATGGAAAAAGGAATCCCTCAGAATGGGCGAAAATAGTTGCAAACGAATCAATGGACAAAGGTTTAATCTCCAATATATATAAACAGCTCATGCAGCTTATTAAAAAAACAAACAACCCAATACAAAAATGGGCAGAAGATCTAAAGAGTCGTTTCTTCAAAGAAGACACAGAGATGGCCAAGACGCACATGAAAAGCTGCTCAAGAGCACTAATTATTAGAGAGATGCAAATCAAAACTACAATGAGGTATCACCTCACACCTGTTAGAATCGGCATCATCAGAAAATCTACAAACAAGAAATTCTGGGGAGGGTGTGGACAAAAGGAGCCCTCTTCCACTATTGGTGGGAATGTGAATAGATACAGTCACTATGGAGAACAGTATGGAGTTTCCTTTAAAAAACTAGAAATAGAATTACCATCTGACCCAGCAATCCCACTTTTGGGCATATACCCAGAGACAACCATAAATCAAAAAGGCACATTCACCACAAGGTTCATTGCAGCACTATTTACAATAGCCAGGTAATGGAAACAACATAAATGCCCACAGACAGATGAATGGATAAAGATGGGGTACATATAAAAAATGGAATATTCCTCGGCCATAAAAAGGAATGAAACTGAGTCATTTGTAGAGACATCGATGGATCTAGAGAGTGTCATACAGAATGAAGTAAGTCAGAAAGTGAAAAACAAATATTGTATATTAATGCATATATGTGGAACCTAAAAACTGGTACAGATGAACTGGTTTGCAGGGAAGAAATAGAGACACAGAGGTAGAGAACAAACGTATGGACACCAAGTGTGGGAAGCCATGGGGTGGTGGTGGTGGGATGAGTTGGGAGTTTGCGATTGACCTGTATACATGTATATGCATAAAATACATAACTAATAATAACCCGCTGTATAAAAAAGTAAATAAAATTAAATTTCAAAATTTTAAAATATAAAATTTAAAAATAAAACAGAAAAAAGTTCTTCCCTTCACACAGATGTATTTATAGGAATGAATTATTTCCATGCTTATATCTATAAATACATAAAAGAGGAATAAAATCTAACTTGAACCATAAACGAAAAAAACCCCTGAACCCACCAGTTATACAGAGGAAAACACTATCAGGGCTCTTGCTCCAGCGGTAAACAATTCTAAAATTGGTAAGAGGTGGGGAATCATCTCCCATACAGCCAGAAACCCACCCCCCATGCAAGGAGCGTCCTCATTGCAAAGCTGAGGGACCGTGCCGAGGCATCTCTGAATAAAGGTGAGCTGAGCCCCAGGCCAGCTGCTGCTGAACTGTTCCCACCCTTCCCATCTAAAACACCTGAATATGTACAAAGGCTTGAAAGCCTAGAGGAAGGGCCGTGGAGCCACACCAGCGACAGCACGCAGGCCAACTTGGTTACTGCATGCCAGCCAGGGTGATCCTGGCCCTGGGCGCTCTTCCGGAAGCTTTCCATTGTCCTGCCTGAGATACCCCTCTTGTCCCGGCCCCCACTGCTTTTTTCCTTCCTCACCTCTGTCCGGAGAGAAATTCCATCAGAAGGTATGGGTGACACATCCTCTTCTTTACAGGTGGCAGCCTGGCAACTCCTGCAGAAAGGTCAGCAGAACCCCACTCACACCGGGCCACCCACAAAGCAGTGGCCCCTCACTCCCTCCCACCACACAGCCCCGAGACTGCTGACGGGGCAGAGAACATGGAGTCAGGCACAGCTTCAGGGGCTATTGCGGCCTGGAGCGCTGCTTATATTGACCTCAAGCAGGCACACCTGCGGTGGGCCGGCCGGCAGGATTAGGCTCCCCAGGTCAGCTAATCCACAACCCTCAGGGAATCACATTCTTGAAAATGCACCTCGCTAAGGCAGAATAGAATCCAAGGAAAAAAAGGACACTGTGCCATTTGGAGCACCGTACATGAGTCTAGAGGTAATCACGTGACTTGTAGTAAGTCAGAAAGTGAAAGACACATATCATATCATATCACTTATAGGTGTTACCTTAAAATGGATACCAGGGCAGATATTTCCACGGAGAAGGGCAATCACAGATTCATTAAACAAACTTATGGTTCACCAAAGGAAAGGTGTGAGGATTGGTTTCATTACGATATTGGGGTTAACAGACATATACAAACACAGGTGACATATATAATTACCAAAGACCTACGGAGTACCAAAAGACTACTCAACATTATCTCATAACGCACATGGGAAAAGGATCCCAGGAAAAACAGACATCTGTATATGTGTAAAAGAACCACATCTTCCACACCTACAACAAGCCAAACATTTTAATCAAACTTGCTGTAATAAAAAATAAAAAATTAAATTAAAAACACGAACAAGAAGTAGGGAGAAAAACTTGAGGGGCTTTCTCCTGTCACATTCCATTCTAAATTCCAATCTAGAACACGACTTCCATTGAGGCTCTGTTGCCCTTGTAACCAGAATTGGTAAGGGAGAACTGCTGCCCCCTAGTGGCCGTTTCACACAACAGCAGCTTCAATCCCAGCGCTCATGGTCAGTTGATATTCAAAATCATTGCAGGCCTGTAAATGACACCTGCCCTGAAAACAAATCCTGGGGTCACATATCGACCAAACAATTTAAAGGACGTCCATATTTCAAAACGACCGTTTCAAAAGGCATATTTTATGCACATTAGTGTTCTGCTTCTTTTTCTTTCTTTCTTTTTTGGTTAAAAACACGGGAATGGAAAAAGGCATCCCTCAGAAGGGGCGAAAATAGTTGCAAACGAATCAATGGACAAAGGTTTAATCTCCAATATATATAAACAGCTCATGCAGCTTAATATTAAATAAACAAACAACCCAATACAAACATGGGCAGAATATCTAAAGAGACGTTTCTTCAAAGAAGACACAGAGATGGCTAAGACGCACATGAAAATCTGCTCAAGAGCACTAACTATTAGAGAAATGCAAATCAAAACTACAATGAGGTATCACCTCACACCTGTTAGATTCGGCATCATCAGAAAATCTACAGACAACCAATTCTGGGGAGGGTGTGGACAAAAGGAGCCCTCTTCCACTATTGTTGGGAATGTAAATTGATACAGTCACTATGGAGAACAGTATGGAGTTTCCTTAAAAAACCTACAAATAGAAACCTTGACTTTCCCTAACCCTAACCATAGCCTGGAACGGAAACCTACCACCAACCGTGCACCTTATCTACGCGGTACACTAATCCTAATCCGTACGCTGGCACTAACCGGTGAGTCAACATGTACCCTGACACTAACACGTTTCCGTACCCTCAGCTGTGCCCCAAACCTTGCCGTTGCCTATCCTTAACCTTAGCCCGGAACAGAAACCTACCATCAGCCCTACACCTTACCCTAAGCCGTACCCTAATCCTAATCCATACGTCAACACGTACCCTGACCCTAACACGTTTCCGTACCCTCACCTCTGCCATAAACCTTGCCGTTCCCTTACCTTAACCCTAGCCCGGAACGGAAAACTACCACCAACCCTACACCTTACCTTACGCCATACCCTAATCCTAATTCGTATGCTGACACTAACCTGTGCATCAACATGTACCCTGACCCTAACACGTTTCGTACCCTCACCTGTGCCCTAAACTTTGCCAGTCCCTAAACATAACCCTAGACTGGAACGGAAACCTACCACCAACCCTACACCTTACTCTATGCGGTACCCTAATCCTCATGCGTATGCTGACACTAACCCGTGAGTCAACACGTACCCTGAACCTAACACATTTCCGTACTATCACCTGTGCCCTATACCTTGCAATTCGCTATCCCTAACCCTACACCGGAATGTAAACCTACCGCCATCCGTACACCTTACTCTACGCCGTACCCTAATCCTAATGCGTACGATGACACTATTCCATGCATCAACATGCACCATGAACCTAACACGTTTCTGTACCCTCACCTGTGCCCTAAGCCTTGCCGTTCACTAACCCTAACCCTAACCCTGAACTGAAACCCACCACCAGCCCTACACCATACCCTATGCCGTACCCTACTCCTTGCCTGTATGCTGGCACTGACCCATGCGTCAGCACGTAGCCTGCCTCTCCCAAGTTTCCGTACCCTCACCTGTGCCCTTAGTCTTGCCGTTCCCTAACCCTAACCCTAGCCCAGAACAGAAACCCACCACCAGCCCTACACCTTACCCTACGCCGTACCATACTCCTGTCCCATACGCTGGCACTGACCCATGCGTCAGCAGGTAGCCTGACCCTCCCACGTTTCCGTACCCTCACCTGTGCCCTAAAACTTGACGTTCCCTACCCCTAATCAAACCCCGGAATGGACACCCACCACCAGTCTTACACCTTACCCTACGCCGTACCCTACCCCTGGTCCACACCCTGGCACTGACCCGTGCTTCAGCATGTAGCCTGACCCTCCCACGTTTCCGAACCCTCACCTGTGCCCTAAGCCTTGCCGTTCCCTAACCCTAACCCTACACTTTACCCTAAGCCATACCCTATTCCTGGGCCGTACGCTGGCACTGACACTTGCGTCAGCACGTAGCCTGACCCTCCCACGTTTCTGTACCCTCACCTGTGCCCTAAGCCTTGCCATTCCCTAACCCTAACCCTAGCCGGGAACGGAAACCCACCACCAGCCCTACACCTTACCCTACGCCGTACCCTACTCCTGGGCCGTACACTGGAACTGACCCTTGTGTAAGCACGTAGCCTGCCACTCCCATGTTTCCATACCCTCACCTGTGCCCTAAGCCTTGCCGATCCCTAACCCTAACCCTACCCTGGAACAGAAACCCACCACCAGCCCTACACCTTACCCTACGCCGTACCCTAATTCTGGCGCGTACGCTGGCACTGACCCGTGTGTCAGCACGTAGCGTGCCTCTCCCTCGTTTCCGTACCCTTACCTGTGCCCTAAGCCTTGCCGTTTCCTAACCCTAACCCGGAACAGAAACCCACCAACAGCCCTAGAGCTTACCCTACTCCGTACCCTAATCCTGGCCCGTACACTGGCACTGAACCGTGCGTCAGCACATAGCCTGACCCTCCCACGTTTCTATACCCTCAGCTGTGCCCTAAGCCTTGCCGTTCCCTAACCCTAACCCTAGCGTGGAATGGAAACCGACAACCAGCCCTACACCATACTTTACTCCTGACCCGTACGCTGGCACTGACACGTTTGTCAGCACGTAGCCTGCCTCTCCCACGTGTCCCTATGCTCACCTGTTCCCTAAACCTTGCCGTTCCCTAACCCTAACCCTAGCCTGGAATGGAAACCCACCACCAGCCCTACACGTTACCCTATGCTGTACCGTACTCCTGGACCTTACGCTGGCACTGACACGTGCGTCAGCACACAGCCTGACCATACCACGACCCTCCCAATACAGAAATGGGCAGAAAATCTCAAGACACGTTTCTTCAAAGAAGACACAGAGATGGCCAAGACACACATGAGAAGCTGCTGAAGAGCACTAATTATTAGAGAAATGCAAATCAAAACTACAATGAGGTATCACCTCACACCTGTTAGAATCGGCATCATCAGAAAATCTACAAACAACAAATTCTGGGGAGGGTGTGGACAAAAGGAGCCCTCTTCCACTATTGGTGGAAATGTAAATTGATAGAGTCACTATGGAGAACACTATGGAGTTTCCTTAAAAAATCTAGAAATAGAATTACCATCTGATCCAGCAATTCCACTTCTGGGCATATACCCAAAGAAAACCATAAATCAAAAAGGCACATTCACCACAATATTCATTGCAGCACTATTTACAATAGCCAGGTAATGGAAGCAACCTAAACGCCCAAAGACAGATGAATGGATAAAGATGGGGTACATATATAAAATGGAATATTACTCGGCCATAAAAAGGAATGAATCTGGGTCATTTGTAGAGACATCGATGGATCTAGAGACTGTCATACAGAATGAAGTAAGTCAGAAAGGGGAAAACAAATATTGTATATTAATGCATATATGTGGAACCTAAAAAATGGTACAGATGAACTGGTTTGCAGGGAAGAAATAGAGACACAGAGGTAGAGAACAAACGTATGGACACCAAGTGTGGGAAGCCATGGGGTGGTGGTGGTGGGATGAGTTGGGAGATTGAGATTGACCTGTATACATATATATGCATAAAACACATAACTAATAATAAGCAGCTGTATAAAAAGGTAAATAAAATTAAATTTCAAAATTATAAAAAATAAAATTTAAAAATAAAACAGAAAAAAGTTCTTCCCTTCACACAGATGTATTTATAGGAATGAATTATTTCCATGCTTATATCTATAAATACATAAAAGAGGAATAAAAGCTAACTTGAACCATAAACGAAGAAAAACCTGAACCGACCAGTTATACAGAGAAAAACACTATCAGGGCACTTGCTCCAACGGTAAACAATATTGAAATAGTTCAGAGGTGGGGAATCATCTCCCATACAGCCAGCAACCCACACCCCACACAAGGAGCTTCCTCATTGCAAAGCGGGGGGACCGAGCCGAGGCATCTCTGAACAAAGGTGAGCTGAGCCCCAGGCCAGCTGTTGCTGAACTGTTCCCACCCTTCCCAGGTAAAACACCTGAATATGTACAAGGGCTTGAAAGACTAGAGGAAGGGCCGTGGAGCCACACCAGCGACAGCACGCAGGCCAACTTGGTGCATGCAGGCCAGCCAGGGTGGTCCTGGCCACGGGCGCTCTTCCGGAAGCTTTCCATTGTACTGCATGAGATACCCCACTTGTCCCGGCCCCCACTGCTTTTTTCCTTCGTCACCTCTGTCCGGAGAGAAATTCCAGCGGAAGGTATGGGTGACACATCCTCCTCCTTACAGGAGGCAGCCTGGCAACTCCTTCAGAAAGGCCAGCAGAACCCCACTCACACCGGGCCACCAACAAAGCTGTGGCCCCTCACTCCCTCCCACCAGCACAGCCCCGAGACTGCTCACGGGGCAGAGAATATGGAGGCAGGCACAGCTTCAGGGGCTATTGCTGCATGGAGCGCTGTTTATATTGACCTCAACCAGGCACACCTGGGGAGGGCCGGCCGGCAGGATGAGGCTGCCCACGTCAGCTAATCCACAACCCGCAGGGAAGCACATTGTTGAAAAGGGACCTCGCTAAGTCAGAATAGAAGGCAAGGAAAAAAAGGACACAATGCCTTTTGCAGCACCGTAGATGAGTCTAGAGGTAATCACGTGACATGTAGTAAGTCAGAAAGTGAAAGACACATATCATATCATATCACTTATAGGTGTTACCTAAAAATGGATAGCAGGCCAGATATTTCCACCGAGAAGAGCAATCAGAGATTCATTAAACAAACTTATGGTTCACCAATGGAAAGTTGTGAGGATTGGTATCATTACGATATCGGGGTTAACAGACTTATATAAACACAGGTGACATATATAATCACCAAAGACCTACGGAATACCAAAAGACTACTCAACATTCTGTCATAAGGTACATGGGAAAAGGATCCCAGTAAAAACAGACATCTGTATATGTGTAAAAGAACCACATCTTCCACACCTACAACAAGCCAAACATTGTAATCAAACTTGCTGTAATAAAAAACAAAAAATTAAATTAAAAACACGAACAAGAAGTAGGGAGACAAACTTGAGGGGCTTTCTCCTGTCACATTCCATTCTAAATTCCAATCTAGAACACGACTTCCATTGAGGCTCTGTTGCCCTAGTAACCAGAATTGGTAAGGGAGAACTGCTGCCACATTGTGGCCGTTTCACACAACAGCAGCTTTAATCCCAGCGCTCATGGTCAGTTGATATTCAAAATCATTGCAGGCCTGTAAATGACACCTGCCCTGAAAACAAATCCTGGGGTCACATATCGACCAAAAAATTTAAAGGACGTCCATATTTCAAAATGACCGTTTCAAAAGGCATATTTTATGCACATTAGTGTTCTGCTTCTTTTTCTTTCTTTCTTTTTTGGTTAAAAACACGGGAATGGAAAAAGGCATCCCTCAGAAGGGGCGAAAATAGTTGCAAACGAATCAATGGACAAAGGTTTAATCTCCAATATATATAAACAGCTCATGCAGCTTATTAAAAAAACAAACAACCCAATACAAAAATGGGCAGAAGATCTAAAGAGACGTTTCTTCAAAGAAGACACAGAGATGGCCAAGACGCACATGAAAAGCTGCTCAAGAGCACTAATTATTAGAGAAATGCAAATCAAAACTACAATGAGGTATCACCTCACACCTGTTACAATCGGCATCATCAGAAAATCTACAAACAAATTCTGGGGAGGGTGTGGACAAAAGGAGCCCTCTTCCACTATGGTGGGAATGTAAATTGATACAGTCACTATGGAGAACAGTATGGAGTTTCCTTAAAAGAACTAGAAATAGAAACCTTGACTTTCCCTAACCCTAACCATAGCCCGGAACGGAATCCTACCACCAACCCTACACCTTATCTATGCGGTACACTAATCCTAATCCGTACGCTGGCACTAACCAGTGAGTCAACACGTACCCTGACCCTAACACGTTTCCATACCCTCAGCTGTGCCCTAAAGCTTGTCGTTGCCTATCCTTAACCTTAGCCCGGAACGGAAACCTACCATCAGCCCTACACCTTACCCTAAGCTGTACCCTAATCCTAATTCATACATCAACACGTACCCTGACCCTAACACGTTTCCGTACCCTCACCTCTGCCATAAACCTTGCCGTTCCCTAACCCTAACCCTAGCCCGGAACGGAAACCTACCACCAACCCTACACCTTACCTTACGCCGTACCCTAATCCTAATTCGTATGCTGACACTAACCTGTGCATCAACACATACCCTGACCCTAACACGTTTCGTACCCTCACCTGTGCCCTAAACTTTGCCGGTCCCTAAACATAACCCTAGACTGGAACGGAAACGTACCACCAACCCTACACCTTAGTCTATGCGGTACCCTAATCCTCATGCGTATGCTGACACTAACCCGTGAGTCAACACGTACCCTGAACCTAACACATTTCTGTACCATCACCTGTGCCCAAAACCTTGCAATTCGCTAACCCTAACCCTACAACGGAATGGAAACCTACCGCCCTCCGTACACCTTACCCTACGCCGTACCCTAATCCTAATGCGTATGATGATACTATTCCATGTATCAACATGTATCATGACCCTAACACGTTTCTGTACCGTCACCTGTACCCTAAACCTTGCCGTACCCTAACACTAACCCTAGCCCAGAATGGAAAACTACCACAAACCGTACAGCATACCCTACACGGTACCCTAAACCTAATCCGTACACTGACACTAACCCGTGCGTCAACACGTACACTGACCCTAACACTTTTCCGTTCCCTCACCTGTGCCCTAAACCGTGCCGTTGTCTAACCCTAACCCTAGCCCAAAACGGAAACCTACCACCAACCCTACACGTTACTCTACGCCATACCCTAATCATAATCCGAGCGTCAACACGTACCCTGACCCTAACACATTTCCGTACCCTCACCTATGCCCTAAACCTTGCCGTTCCATAACACTAACCCTAGCCTGGAACGGAAACCTACCACCAACCCTAGACCTTAACCTATGAAGGACCATAAACCTACTCCGTACGCTGACACTAACACATGCGTCAACACTTACCCTGACCCTAACACGTTTCCGTACCTTCACCTGTGACCTAAACCTTGCCATTCCCTAACCCTAACCCTAGACCACAATGGAAACCTACCACCAAGCCTACACCTTACCCTAAGCCGTACCCTAATGCTAATCCATATGTCAACACGTACCCTGACACTAACACGTTTCCATACCCTCATCTGTGCCCAAAACCTTGCCGTTCCCTAACACTAACCCTAGCCTGAAACGGAAACCTACCACCAACCATACACTTTACCCTATGCCGCACCATAATCCTCATCTGTACGTTCACACTAACCCGTGCGTCAACACGTACCCTGAGCCTAACACGTTTCGATACCCTCACGTGTGCCCTAAACCTTGCCGTTCCCTAACCCTAACCCTAGCCCAGAACGGAAACCCACCACCAGCCCTACACCTTACCCTACGACGTACACTACTCCTGGCCTGTACGCTGGCACTGACCCGTGCGTCAGCACATAGCCTGACTCTCCCACGTTTCCGTACCCGCACCTGTGCCCTAAGACTTGCCGTTCCCTAAGCCTAACCCTAGCCCGGAAAGGAAGCCCACCACCAGCCCTACACCTTTCCCTACGCCGTAGCCTACGACTGGCCCATACGCTGGCACTGACAAGTGTGTCAGCACGTAGCATGACCCTCCCTCGTTTCCATACCCTCACCTGTGCCCTAAGCCTTGACATTCCCTAACCCTAACCCTAGCCCGGAAAGGAAACAAACCACCAGCCCTACACCTTACCCTACGTTGTTGCCTACTCCTGGCCTGTACGCTGGCACTGACCCGTGCGTCAGCACATAGCCTGACCCTCCACCATTTCCGTACCCTCAACTGTGCCCTAAGTCTTGTCCTACCCTAACCCTAACCCTAGCCCAGAACAGAAACCCACCACCAGTCCTACAGCTTACCCTACGCCGTAGCCTAATCCTGGCCCGTACGCTGGCACTGATCCGTGCGTCAGCACGTAGCCTGACCTTCCCACGTTCCCGTACCCTCACCTGTGTCCTAAGCCTTGCCGTTCCATAACCCTAACCATAACCCCAAACGGAAACCCACCACCAGCCCTAAACCTTACCCTACGCCGTACCCTACACCTGGCCCGCACGCTGGCACTGATCCGTGCGTCAGCATGTAGCCTAACCCTCCCACTTTTCCTTACCCTCACCTGTTCCCTAAGCCTTGCCGATCCCTAACTCTAACCCTAGCCCGGAACGGAAACCCACCACCAGCCCTACACCCTACCCTACGTCGTAGCCTACTGCTGGCCCGTAAGCTGGCACTCTCCCATGTGTCAGCCCGTAGCCTGCCTCTCCCACGTTTCCGTACCCTCACCTGTGCCCTAAGCCTTGCAGTTCCCTACCTCTAACCCTAGCCCGGAACGGAAACCACCACCAGCCCTACACATTACGCTATGCCGTACCCTACTCCTGGCCCGTACGCTGGCACTGACCATTCTTCAGCACCTATCCTGACACACCCACGTTTCCGTACCCTCACCTGTGTCCTAAGCCTTAACGTTCCCTAACCCTAACCCTAGACCGGAATGGACAACCACCACCGCCCTTACACCATACCCAATGCCGTACCCTACTCCTGGTCCACACTCTGGCACTGACCCGTTCTTCAGCATGTAGCCTGACGCTCCCACTTTTCTGTACCCTCCCCTGTGCCCTAAGCCTTGCCTTTCCCTATCCCTAACCCTAGCCCGGAACGGAAACCCACCACAAAACCTAAACCTTAACGTACGCCGTAGACTACTCCTGACCCGTACGCTGGCAGTGACCCTTGCGTCAGCACATAGCCTGCCTCTGCCAGGTTTCCATACCCTCACCTGTGCACTAAGCCTTGCCGTACCCTAACTCTAACCTGGAACGGAAACCCACAACCAGCCCTACACCTTACCCAAAGACTTACCCGAATCCTGGCGCGTACGCTGGCAAAGACCCGTGCGTCATCACGTAGCCTGACCCTCCCACGTTTCCGTACCCTCACCTGTGCCCTAAGCCTTGCCGTTCCCTAACCCTAACCCTACACCTAACCCTACGCCATACCCTACACTTGGCCCATACGCTGGCACTGACCCGTGCGTCAGCACATAGCCTGACCCTCCCACTTTTCCGTACCATCTTCTGTGCCCTAAGCTTTGCCGTTCCCTAACCCTAAACATAGCCTGGAACGGAAACCCACCACCAGCCCTAAACCTTACCCTACGCCGTACCCTAATTCTGCCCCGTACGCTGGCACTGACCAATGCGTCAGCACGTAGCCTGCCACTCCTACGTTTCCGTACCCTCACCTGTGCCCTAAGCCTTGCCATTCACTAACCCTAACCCTAGCCCGGAACATAAACCCACCACCAGCCCTAAACCTTACCCTACGCTGTACCCTACTCCTGGCCCCTACGCTGGCACTGACCTGTGCGTCAGCACGTAGCCTGCCTCTCCCACGTTTCCATACCCTCACCTGTGTCCTAAGCCTTGCCGTTCCCTAACCCTAACCCTAGCCTGTAACGGAAAGCCACCACCAGCCCTAAACCTTACGCTACGACGTAACCTAATCCTGGCCCGTACGCTGGCACAGACCCGTGCGTCAACACGTAGCCTGCCACTCCCACGTTTCCGTACGTTCACCTGTGCCCTAAGACTTGCTGTTCCCTCACCCTAACCCTAGCCCGGAACGGAAACCCACCACCAGCCCTAAACCTTACCCTACGCCATACCCTACTCCTGGCCCGTACGCTGGCACTGACGCGTGCGTCAGCACATAGCCTGACCCTCCCACGTTTCCTTACGTTCACCTGTGCCCTAAGCCTTGCCGTTCCCTAACCCTAACCCTAGCCCGGAACGGTATCTCACAACCAGCCCTACTCCTTACCCTATGCCGTTCCCTATTCCTGGCCCGTACGCTGGCACTGACCCGTGCGTCAGCACATAGCCGGACCCTCCCACGTTTCCGTACCCTCACCTGTGCCCTAAGCCTTGTCATTCCCTAACCCTAACCCTAGCACGGAACGGAAACCCACCACCAGCCCTACACATTAGCCTACGCCGTAGCCTATTCCTGGCCCGTACATTGGCACTGACCCATGCGTAAGAACGTAGCCTGACCATCCCACGTTTCCGTACCCTCACCTGGGCCCTAAGCCTTGCCGTTCCCAAACCCTAAACCTAGCCCGGAACGGAAACCACCACCAGACCTACACCTTACCCTACGCAGTACCCTACTCCTGGCCCTTACGCTGGCACTGACACGTGCGTGAGCACATAGCCTTACCCTCCAACCTCCCTCCCAATACAGAAATGGTCAGAAGATCTCATGAGACGATCCTTCAAAGAAGACACAGACATGGCCAAGACGCAGATGAAAAGCTGCTCAACATCACTAATTATTAGAGAAATGCAAATCAAAACTACAATGAGGGGGCTTCCCTGGTGGCGCAGTGGTTGAGAGTCCGCCTGCCGATGCAGGGGACACGGGTTCGTGCCCCGGTCCGGGAAGATCCGACATGTCGCGGAGCAGGTGGGCCCGTGAGCCATGGCCACTGAGCCTGCGCATCCGGAGCCTGTGCTCCGCAACGGGAGAGGCCACAACAGTGAGAGGCCCGCGTACAACAAAAAAAAAAAAAAAAAAAAAAAAAAAAAATTATAATGAGGTACCACCTCACACATGTCAGAATCGGCATCATCAGAAAACCTACAAACAACAAATTCTGGGGAGGGTGTGGACAAAAGGAGCCCTCTTCCACTATTGGTGGGAATGTAAATTGTTACAGTCACTATGGAGAACAGTGTGGAGTTTCCTTAAAAAAACTAGAAATAGAATTACCATCTGATCCAGCAATCGCACTTCTGGGCATATACCCAGACAAAACCATAAATCAAAAAGGCACATTCACCACAATGTTCATTGCAGCACTATTTACAATAGCCAGGTAAGGGAGCAAACTAAATACCCACAAACAGATGAATGGGTAAAGATGTGGTACATATATAAAATGGAATATTACTCGGCCATAAAAAGGAATGAAACTGGGTCATTTGTAGAGACATCGATGGATCTAGAGACTGTCATACAGAATGAAGTAAGTCAGAAAGAGGAAAACAAATATTGTATATTAATGCATATATGTGGAACCTAAAAAGTGGTACAGATGAACAGGTTTGCAGGGAAGAAATAGAGACACAGGTAGAGAACAAACTTATGGACACCAAGTGTGGGAAGCCATGGGGTGGTAGAGGTGGGATGAGTTGGGAGATTGGGATTGGCCTGCATACATGCATATGCATAAAATACATAACTAATAATAACCTGCTGTATAAAAAAATAAAACTAAATTTCAAAATTTTAAAAAATACAATTTAAAAATAAAAGAGAAAAAAGTTCTTCCCTTCACACAAATGTATTTATAGGAATGTATTATTTCCATGCTTATATCTATAAATACATAAAAGAGGTATAAAATCTAACTTGAACCATAAACGAGAAAAAACCTGAACCCACCAGTTATACAGAGGAAAGCCCTATCAGGGAACTTGCTCCAGCGGTAAACAATTCTGAAATTGGTCAGAGGTGGGGAATCATCTCCCATACAGCCAGCAACCCACCCCGCATGCAAGGAGCGTCCTCATTGCAAAGCTGGGGGACCGTGCCGAGGCATCTCTGAATAAAGGTGAGCTGAGCCCCAGGCCAGCTGCAGCTGAACTGTTCCCACCCTTCCCAGGTAAAACACCTGAATATGTACAAGGACATGAAATCCTAGAGGAAGGGCCGTGGAGCCACACAGGCGACAGCACACAGGCCAACTTGGTGCCTGCAGGCGAGGCAGGATGGTCCTGACCCCGGGCGCTCTTCTGGAAGCTTTCCATTTCCCTGCCTGAGATACCCCTCCTGTCCCGGACCCCACCCCTTTTTTTCCTTCCTTACCTCAGCCCGGAGAGAAATTCCAGTGGAACTTATGGGTGACACATCCTCTTCTTTACAGGTGGCAGCCTGGCAACTCCTTCACAAAGTTCAGCAGAGCCCCACACACACCGGGCCACCCACAAAGCCGTGGCCATTCACACGCTCCCACCAGCAGAGCCCTGAGACTGCTGACGGGGCAGAGAATATGGAGTCAGGAACAGATTCAGGGGCTATTGCTGCCTGGAGCGCTGTTTATATTGACCTCAACCAGGCAGACCTGGGGAGGGCCGGCCGGAACAGTAAGGCTGCCCACATCAGCTAATCCACAACCCTCAGGGAATCACATTGTTGAAAATGGACCTCGCTAAGGCAGAATAGAAGCCAAGGAAAATAAGGACACAATGCCATTTGCAGCACCGTAGATGAGTCTAGAGGTAATCATGTGACATGTAGTAAGTCAGAAAGTGAAAGGCACATATCGTATCATATCACTTATAGGTGTTACCTAAAAATGGATACCAGGGCAGATATTTCCACGGAGAAGGGCAATCACAGATTCATTAAACAAACTTATGTTTCACCAATGGAAAGGTGTGAGCATTGGTTTCATTACGATATCGGGGTTAACAGACTTATACAAACACAGGTGACATATATAATCACCAAAGACCTACGGAATACCAAAAGACTACTCATCATTCTGTCATAACGTACATGGGAAAAGGATCCCAGGAAAAACAGACCTCTGTATATGTGTAAAAGAACCACATCTTCCACACCTAAAACAAGCCAAACATTTTAATCAAACTTGCTGTAATAAAAAATAAAAATTAAATTAAAAACACGAACAAGAAGTAGTGAGACAAACTTGAGGGGCTTTCTCCTGGCACATTCCATTCTAAATTCCAATCTAGAACACGACTTCCATTGAGGCTCTGTTGCCCTAGTAACCAGATTAGGTAAGGGAGAACTGCTGCCACCTTGTGGCCCTTTCACACAACAGCAGCTTTAATCCCAGCGCTAATGGTCAGTGGATATTCAAAATCATTGCAGGCCTGTAAATGACACCTGCCCTGAAAACAAATCCTGGGGTCACATATCGACCAAAAAGTTCAAAGGACGTCCATATTTCAAAACGACCCTTACAAAAGCCATATTTTACGCACATTAGTTTTCTGCTTCTTTTTCTTTCTTTCTTTTTTGGTTAAAAAAACGGGAATGGAAAAAGGCATCCCTCAGAAGGGGCGAAAATAGTTGCAAACGAATCAATGGACAAAGGTTTAATCTCCAATATATATAAACAGCTCATGCGGCTTAATATTAAAAAAACAAACAACCTAATACAAAAATGGGCAGAAGATCTAAAGATACGTTTCTTCAAAGAAGACACAGAGATGGCCAAGACGCACATGAAAAGCTGCTCAACAGCACTAATTATTAGAAAAATGCAAATCAAAACTACAATGAGGTATCATCTCACACCTGTTAGAATCAGCATCATCAGAAAATCTACAAACAACAAATTCTGGGGAGGGTGTGGACAAAAGGAGCCCTCTTCCACTATTGGTGGGAATGTAAATTGATACAGTCACTATGGAGAACACTATGGAGTTTCCTTAAAAAAACTTGAAATAGAATTACCATCTGATCCAGCAATCCCACTTCTGGGCATATACCCAAAGAAAACCATAAATCAAAAAGGCACATTCACCACAATGTTCATTGCAGCACTATTTACAATAGCCAGGTAATGAAAGCAAACTAAATGCCCACAGACAGATGAATGGATAAAGATGGGGTACATATAAAAAATGGAATATTTCTCAGCCATAAAACGGAATGAAACTGGGTCATTTGTAGAGACATCGATGGATCTAGAGACTGTCATACAGAATGAAGTAAGTAAGAAAGAGGAAAACAAATATTGTATATAAATGCATATATGTGGAACGTAAAAAATGGTACAGATGAACTGGTTTGCAGGGAAGAAATAGAGACACAGAGGTAGAGAACAAACGTATGGACACCAAGTGTGGGAAGCCATGGGGTGGTGGTGTTGGTATGAGTTGGGAGATTGGGATTGGCCTGCATACATGTATATGCATAAAATACATAAGTGATAATAACCTGCTGTATAAAAAAGTAAATAAAATTAAATTTCAAAATTTTAAAAAATAAAATTTAAAAATGAGAAAAAATATCTCCCCTTCAAACAGATGTATTTATAGGAATGAATTATTTCCTTGCTTATATCTATAAATACATAAATGAGGAATATAATCTAACTTGAACCATAAAAGAAAAAAAAAACCTGAACCCACCAGTTATACAGCGGAAAACACTATCAGGGCTCTTGCTCCAGCGGTAAACATTTCTGAAATTGGTCAGAGGTGGGGAATCATCTCCCATACAAACAGCAACACAGCCCCCACGCAAGGAGCATCCTCATTGCAAGGCTGGGGGACCGTGCCGAGGCATCTCTGAGTAAACGTGAGCTGAGCCCCAGGCCAGCTGCTGCTGAACTGTTCCCACCCTTCCCAGGTAAAACACCTTAATATGTACAACGGCATGAAAGCATAGAGGAAGGGCCGTGAAGCCACACCAGCGACAGCACGCAGGCCAACTTGGTGCCTGCAGGCCAGCCAGGGTGGTCCTGGACCCGGGCGCTCTTCCAGAAGCTTTTCATTGTCCTGCCTGACATACCCCACCTGTCCCGGCCCGCACTGCGTTTTCCTTCCTCACCTCTGTCCACTGAGAAATTCCAGCGGAAGGTATGGGCGACACATTCCCTTCTTTACAGGTGGCAGCCTGGCAACTCCTCCAGAAAGGCCAGCAGAACCCCACTCACAACGGGCCCCCAACAAAGCTGTGACCCCTCACTCCCTCCCACCAGCACAGCCCCGAGTCTGCTGACGGGGCAGAGAATATGGAGTCAGGCACAGCTTCAGGGGCTATTGCTGTTTGGAAAGCTGTTTATATTGACCTCCAGCAGGCAGACCTGGGGAGGGCCGGCCGGCAGGGTAAGGCTGCCCAGGTCAGCTAATCCACAACCCTCAGGGAATCACATTGTTGAAAATGGACTTCGCTAAGGCAGAATAGAAGCCAAGGAAAATAAGGACACTATGCCATTTGCAGCACCGTAGATGAGTCTAGAGGTAATCACGTGACTTGTAGTAAGTCAGAAAGTGAAAGACACATATCATATCATATCACTTATAGGTGTTACCTAAAAATGGATACCAGGTCGGATATTTCCACGGAGAAGGGCAATCACAGATTCATTAAACAAACTTATGGTTCACCAATGGAAATGTGTGAGGATTGGTTTCATTATGATATCGGGGTTAACAGACATATACAAACAGAGGTGACATATATAATCACCAAAGACCTATGGAATACCAAGAGAAGACTACTCAACATTCTGTCATAACGTACATGGTAAAGGATCCCAGGAAGAACAGACATCTGTATATGTGTAAAAGAACCACATCTTCCACACCTACAACAAGCCAAACATTGTAATCAAACTTGCTATAATAAAAAATAAAAGAAATAAATTAAAAATACGAACAAGAAGTAGGGAGACAAACTTGAGGGGCTTTCTCCTGGCACATTCCATTCTAAATTCCAAAATAGAACACGACGTCCTTTGAGGCTCTGTTTCCCTGGTAACCAGATGTGTTAAGGGAGAACTGCTGCCACCTTGTGGCCGTTTCACACAACAGCAGCTTTAATCCCAGCGCTAATGGTCAGTTGATATTCAAAATCATTGCAGGCCTGTAAATGACACCTGCCCTGAAAACAAATCCTGGGGTCACATATCGACCACAAAATTTAAAGGACGTCCATATTTCAAAACGACCGTTTCAAAAGATATATTTTATGCACATTAGTGTTCTGCTTCTTTTTCTTTCTTTCTTTTTTGGTTAAAAAAACGGGAATGGAAAAAGGCATCCCTCAGAAGGGGCGAAAATAGTTGCAAACGAATCAATGGACAAAGGTTTAATCTCCAATATATATAAACAGCTCATGCAGCTTAATATTAAAAAAACAAACAACCCAATACAAAAATGGGCAGAATATCTAAAGAGACGTTTCTTCAAAGAAGACACAGAGATGGCTAAGACGCACATGAAAAGCTGCTCAACAGCACTAATTATTAGAGATATGCAAATCAAAACTATAATGAGGTATCACCTCACACCTGTTAGAATCGGCATCATCAGAAAATCTACAAACAACAAATTCTGGGGAGGGTGCGGACAAAAGGAGCCGTCTTCCTCTATGGTGGGAATGTAAATTGATACAGTCACTATGGAGAATAGTATGGAGTTTCCTTAAAAAAACTAGAAATAGAAACCTTGACTTTCCCTAACCCTAACCATAGCCCGGAACGGAAACCTACCACCAACCCTACACCTTATCTATGCCGTACACTAATCTTAATCCGTACGCTGGCACTAACCGGTGCGTCAACACGTACCCTGACCCTAACACGTTTCCGTACCCTCAGCTGTGCCCTAAACCTTGCTGTTGCCTATCCTTAACCTTAGCCCGGAATAGAAACCTATCATCAGCCCTACACTTTACCCTAAGCCGTACCCTAATCCTAAACCATACGTCAACACGTACCCTTACCCTAACACGTTTCCGCACCCTCACCTCTGCCATAAACCTTGCCGTTCCCTAACCCTAACCCTAGCCCAGAACGGAAACCTACCACCAACCCTACACCTACTTAAGCCGTACCCTAATCCTAATTCGTATGCTGACACTAACTTGTGCATCAACACGTACCCTGACCCTAACACGTTTCGTACCCTCACCTGTGCCCTAAACTTTGCCGGTCCCTAAACATAACCCTAGACTGGAACGGAAACGTACCACCAACCCTACACCTTAGTCTATGCGGTACCCTAATCCTCATGCGTATGCTGACACTAACCCGTGAGTCAACACGTACCCTGAACCTAACACATTTCTGTACCATCACCTGTGCCCAAAACCTTGCAATTCGCTAACCCTAACCCTACAACGGAATGGAAACCTACCGCCCTCCGTACACCTTACCCTACGCCGTACCCTAATCCTAATGCGTACGATGACACTATTCCATGCATCAACATGTACCATGACCCTAACACGTTTCTGTACCCTCACCTGTGCCCTAAACCTTGCCGTACCCTAACACTAACCCTAGCCCAGAATGGAAAACTACCACAAACCGTACAGCATACCCTACACGGTACCCTAATCCTAATCCGTACACTGACACTAACCCGTGCGTCAACACGTACACTGACCCTAACACTTTTCCGTACCCTCACCTGTGCCCTAAACCATGCCGTTGCCTAACCCTAACCCTAGCCCAAAACGGAAACCTAGCACCATCCCTACACGTTACCCTACGCCATACCCTAATCATAATCCGAGCGTCAACACGTACCATGACCCTAACACATTTCCGTACCCTCACCTATGCCCTAAACCTTGCCGTTCCATAACACTAACCCTAGCCTGGAACGGAAACCTACCACCAACCCTAGACTTTAACCTACGAAGGACCATAAACCTACTCCGTACGCTGACACTAACACATGCGTCAACACTTACCCTGACCCTAACACGTTTCCGTACCTTCACCTGTGACCTAAACCTTGCCATTCCCTAACCCTAACCCTAGCCCACAACGGAAACCTGCCACCAAACCTACACCTTACCCTAAGCCGTACCCTAATGCTAATCCATATGTCAACACGTACCCTGACACTAACACGTTTCCATACCCTCATCTGGGCCCAAAACCTTGCCGTTCCCTAACACTAACCCTAGCCTGGAACGGAAACCTACCACCAACCATACACCTTACCCTATGCCGCACCATAATCCTCATCTGTACGTTCACACTAACCCGTGCGTCAACACGTACCCTGAGCCTAACACGTTTCAATACCCTCACGTGTGCCCTAAACCTTGTCATTCCCTAACCCTAACCCAAGCCCGGAACGGAAACCTACCACCAACACAACACCTTACCCTAAGCCATACGGTAATACTAATCTGTACGTCAACATGTACCCTGACCCTAAAACGTTTCCGTACCCTCACCTGGGCCCTAAACATTGCCATTCCCTAACCCTAAACCTAGCACGGAACGGAAACCTACCACCAACCCTACACATTACCATACGCCGTACCCTAATCCTAATCCATACGCTGACACTAATCCGTGTTTCAACACGTACCTTGACTGTAACAAGTTTCTGTAAGCTCACCTGTGCCCAAACTTTGCCAATCCCTAACCCTAACCCTAGCCCGGAAAGGAAACCCACCACCAGCCCAACACATTACCCTACACCGAAGCCTACTCCTGGCCCGTACGCTGGCACTGACCCGTGTGTCAGCACGTAGCCTGACCCTCCGACGTTTCCATACCCTCACCTGTGCCCTAAGCCTTGCCGTTCCCTAACCCTAACCCTAGCCCAGAACGGAAACCCACCACCAGCCCTACACCTTACCCTATGCCGTACCCTACTCCTGGCCCGTACGCTGGCACTGACACGTGCGTCAGCACGGAGCCTGACCCTCCCACGTTTCCGTACCCTCACCTTTGCCCTAAACCTTGCCATTCCCTAACCCTAACCCTAGCCTGGAAAGGAAACCAACCACCAGCCCTACACCTTAACCTAAGCCATTGCCTACTCCTGGCCTGTATGCTGGCACTGACCCGTGTGTCACCACGTAGCCTGACCGTCCCCCGTTTCTGTACCCTTACCTGTGCCCTAAGCCTTGCCGTTCCCTAACCCTAACCATAGCCCGAAACGGAAACCCACCACCAGCCCTACACCTTACCCTACGCCGTACCATACTCCTGGAGCGTACGCTGGAACTGAACCGTGCGTCAGATGCAGCCTGACCCTCCCCCGTTTCCGTACCCTCACCTGTGCCCTAAGCCTTCCCGTTCCCTAACCCTAACCCTAGCCCGGAACAGAGACCCACCACCAGCCCTACACCTTACCCTACGTCGAAGCCTACTCCTGCCCAGAAGCTGACACTGACACGTGCGTGAGCACGGAACCTGACCCTCTCACTTTTCCGTACCCTCACCTGTGGCCTAAGCCTTGCCGTTCACTAACCCTAACCCTAGCCCAGAACGGAAACCCACCACCGGGCCTACACCTTACCCTACGCCGAAGCCTACACCTGGGCGTACGCTGTCATTGACCCGTGTGTCAGCACGTAGTCTGAACTCCCACGTTTCCGTAACCTCACCTGTGCCCTAAGCCTTGCGATTCCCTACCCCTAACCCTAGCCCGGAACGGAATCCCACGACCACCCCTACAGCATACCCTACGCCGTACCCAACTCCTGGCCCGTACGGTGGCACTGACCTGTGTGTCAGCACGTAGCCTGCCTCTCACACGTTTCCGTACCCTCACCTGTCCCCTAAGCCTTAACGTTCCCTAACCCTAACCCTAGCCCGGAAAGGAAACCCACCACAAGCCCTACACCTTACCGTACGCCGTAGCCTACGCCTGGCCCATATGCTGGCACTGACCCGTGTGTCAGCACGTAGCATGACCCTCCCACGTTTCCATACCCTCACCTGTACCCTATGCCTTGCCATTCCCTAACCCTAACCTTAGCCCGGAATGGAAACCAACCACCAGCCGTACACCTTACGCTACGCTGTTGCCTACTCCTGGCCTGTACGCTGGCACTGACACGTGCGTCAGCACACAGCCTGACCCTCCCCATTTCCGTACCCTCACCTGTGCCCTAAGGCTTGTCGTGCCCTAACCCTAACCCTAGCCCAGAGCAGAAACCCACCACCAGCCCTAAACCTTACCCTACGCCGTAGCCTATTCCTGGCCCATACGCTGGCACTGATCCGTGCGTCAGCACGTAGCCTGACCCTCCCACGTTCCCGTACCCTCACCTCTGTCCTAAGCCTTGCCGTTCCATAACCCTAACCATAACCCCGAACGGAAACCTACCACCAGCCCTACACCTTACTCTACGCCATAGCCCACTCCTGGCCCATACGCTGGCACTGACTTGTGCATCAGCACGTAGCCTGCCCCTCCCACGTTTCCGTATCCTCACCCGAACCCGAAGCCTTGTCATTCCCTAAACCTAACCTTAGCCCGGAAAGGAAACCCACCACCAGCCCTACACCTTACCCTACGCCGTACCTTACTCCTGGCCCGTACGCTGGCACTGACCCGTGCGTCAGAACATAGCCTGAACCTCCCACGTTTCCGTACCCGCACCTGTGCCCTAAGGCTTGTCGTTCTCTATCCCTAACCCTATCCCGGCACGGAAAACCACCCCCTGCCCTAAACCTTACCCTACACTGTACCCTACTTCTGGCCAGTACACTGGCACTGACCCATGCGTCAGCATGTAGCCTGACCCTCCCACGTTTCCGTACCCTCACCCGTGCCCTAAGCCTTGCCGTTCCCTAACCCTAACCCTACACCTTACCCTACGCCGTACCCTACTCTTGGCCCGTACGCTGGCACTGACCCGTGCGTCAACACGTAGCATGACCCTCCCACGTTTCCGTACCATCTTCTGTGCCCTAAGCTTTGCCATTGCCTAACCCTAACCCTAGCCCGGAATGGAAACCCACCACCAGCCCTACTCCTTACCCTACGCCGTACCCTAATCCTGCCCCGTACGCTAGCACTGACCCGTGCGTCAGCATGGAGCCTGACACTCCCACGTTTCCGTACCCTCATCAGTGCCCTAAGCCTCGCCGTTCCCTAACCCAAACCCTAGCCCGAAACGGAGACCTACCATCAGCCCTACCCCTTACCCTTGTCGAAGCCTACTCCTGCCCGGAAGCTGACACTGACACGTGCGTGAGCACGTACCCAGACCCTCCCACTTTTCCGTACCCTCACCTGTTCCCTAAGCCTTTCGTTCGCTAACCCTTACCCTGGCCCGGAACGGAAACCCACCACCGGGCCTACACCTTACACTACGCCGAAGACTACACCTGGGCGTACGCTGTCATTGACCCGTACGTCAGCACGTAGTGTGACCCCCCCACGTTTCTGTAACCTCACCTGTGCCCTAAGTCTTGTGGTTCCCTTCCCCTAACAGTTGCCCGGAAAGGAAACCCACCACCACCCCTACACCATACCCAACGTCATACCCAACTCCTGCCCCGTACGGTGGCACTGACCCGTGTGTCAGCACGTAGCCTGCCTTTCCCACGTTTCCTTACCCTCACCTCTGCCCTAAGCCTCGCAATTCCCTAACACTAACCCTAGCCCGGAACAGAAACCCACCACCAGCCCTACACCTTACCCTACGCTGTACCCTATTCCTGGACCGTACGCTGGCACTGACACGTGATTCAGCATGTAGCCTGACCCACCCACGTTTCCGTACCCTCACCTGTGCCCTAAGCATTGCCTTTCCCTAACCCTAACCCTAGCCGGGAACGGAAACCCACCACCAGCCCTACACCTTACCGTATGCCGTACCCTACTCTTGGCCTATACGCTGGCACTGACCCGTGCGTCAGCACGTAGCCTGACCCACCCACGTTTCCGTACCCTCACCTGTGCCCTAAGCCTTGCCGTTCCGTAACCCTAACCCTAGCCCGGAACGGGAAACCACAGCCAGCCCGACACCTTACCCTATGCTTTAAACGACTCCTGGCCCGTATGCTGGCACTGACGCGTGCGTCAGCACGTAGCCTGACCCTCCCACTTTTCCGAAACCTCACCTGTGCCCTAAGCCTTGCCGTTCCGTAACCCTAACCCTAGCCCGGAACGGAAACCCACCACCAGCACTAAACCTTACCCTACGCTGTACCATACTCCTGGCCCGTACGCTGGCACTGACCCGTGCGACAGCATGTAGCCTGACCCTCCCACTTTTCCTTACCCTCACCTGTTCCCTAAGCCTTACCGATCCCTAACTCTAACCCTAGCCGGAACGGAAACCCACCACCAGCCCTACACCCTACCCTACGTCGTAGCCTACTGCTCGCCCGTAAGCTGACACTCTCCCATGTGTCAGCCCGTAGCCTGCCTCTCCCACGTTTCCGTACCCTCACCTGTGCCCTAAGCCTTGCCGCTCCCTAACCCTAACCCTAGCCCGGAATGGACACCCACCACCAGCCTTACACTTTACCCTACGCCGTACCCTACACCTGGTCCATACCCTGGAACTAACCCTTGATTCAGCATGTAGCCTGACCCTCCGACGTTTCCATACCCTCACCTGTGCCCTAAGCCTTGCCATTCCCTAACCCTAACCCTAGCCCGGAACGGAAACCCACCACCAGCCCTACACCTTACCCTATGCCGTATCCTACTCCTGGCCCGTACACTGGCACTGACCCGTGCGTCAGCACGGAGCCTGACCCTCCCACGGTTCCGTACCTTCACCTGTGCCCTAAGACTTCCCGTTCCCTAACCCTAACACTAGCCCGGAACGGAATCCCACGACCACCCCTACAGCATACCCTACGCCGTACCAAACTCCTGCCCGTATGGTGGCACTGACCTGTGTGTCAGCACGTAGCCTGCCTCTCACACGTTTCCGTACCCTCACCTGTGCCCTAAGCCTTACCGTTCCCTAACCCTAACCCTAGCCCGGAAAGGAAACCCACCACCAGCCCTACACCTTACCGTACGCCGTAGCCTACGCCTGGCCCATATGCTGGCACTGACCCGTGTGTCAGCACGTAGCATGACCCTCCCACGTTTCCATACCCTCACCTGTGCCCTATGCCTTGCCATTCCATAACCCTAACCCTAGCCCGGAAAGGAAACCAACCAACAGCCCTACACCTTACCCTACGCTGTTGCCTACTCCTGGCCTGTACGCTGGCAGTGACCCGTGCGTCAGCACATACCCTGACCCTCCCCCGTTTCCGTACCCTTACATGTGCCCTAAGGCTTGTCGTGCCCTAACCCTAACCCTAGCCCAGAACAGAAACTCACCACCAGCCCTACACCTTACCCTACGCCGTAGACTAATCCTGGCCCGTACGCTGGCACTGATCCGTGCGTCAGCACGTAGCCTGTCCCTCCCACGTTCCCGTACCCTCACCTGTGTCCTAAGCCTTGCCATTCCATAACCCTAACCATAACCCCGAACGGAAACCTACCACCAGCCCTACACCTTACTCTACGCCATAGCCCACTCCTGGCCCATACGCTGGCACTGACTTGTGCGTCAGCACGTAGCCTGCCCCTCCCACGTTTCCGTATCCTCACCCGAACCCTAAGCCTTGTCATTCCCTAAACCTAACCTTAGCCCGGAAAGGAAACCCACCCCCAGCCCTACACCTTACCCTACGCCATACCTTACTCCTGGCCCGTACGCTGGCACTGATCCATGCGTCAGAACATAGCCTGAACCTCCCACGTTTCCGTACCCTCACCTGTGCCTTATGCCTTGCCGTTCCCTAACCCTAACGCTAGCCCGGAATGGTAACCCACCACCAGCCCTACACCTTACCCTACGCCGTACCCTACTCTTGGCCTGTACGCTGGCACTGACCCGTGCGTCAGCACGTAGCCTGACCCACCCACGTTTCTGTACCCTCACCTGTGCCCTAAGCCTTGCCGTTCCGTAACCCTAACCCTAGCCCCGAACGGGAAACCACAGCCAGCCCGTCACCTTACCCTACGCCGTACACGACTTCTGGCCCGTATGCTGGCACTGACCCATGCGTCAGCGCGTAGCCTGACCCTCCCACGTTTCTGTACCCTCACCTGTGCCCTAAGCCTTGCCGTTCCCTAACCCTAACCCTACACCTTACACTACGCCGTACCCTACTCTTGGCCCGTACGCTGGCACTGACTCGTGCGTCAACACGTAGCCTGACCCTCCCACGTTTCCGTACCTTCTACTGTGCCCTAAGCTTTGCCATTCCCTAACCCTAACCCTAGCCCGGAACGGAAACCCACCACCAGCCCTACACCTTACCCTACGCCGTACGCTAATCCTGCCCAATACGCTAGCACTGACCCGTGCCTCAGCACATAGCCTACCACTCCCACGTTTCCGCACTCTCACCAGTGCCCTAAGCCTTGCCGTTCCCTAACCCTACCCTAGCCCAGACCGGAAACACACCACCAGCCCTACAGCGTACCCTACGCCGTACCCTACTCCTTGCCCGTACGCTGGCACTGACCCATGCGTCAGCACGTAGCCTACCTCTCCCAACTTTCTGTACCCTCACCTGTGCCCTTAGCCTTGCCGTTCCCTAACCCTATACCAAAACGGAAACCCACCACCAGCCCTACACCTTACGCTACGCAGTAACTTACTCCTGGCCCGTACGCTGGAACTGACCCGTGCGTCAGCATGGAGCCTGACCCTCCCACGTTTACGTACCCTCAACTGTGCCTTAAGCCTTCCCGATCCCTAACCCTAGCCCAGAACGGAGACCCACCACCAGCCCTACACCTTACCGTACGTCGAAGCCTACTCCTGCCCGGAAGCTGACACTGACACGTGCGTGAGCACGTACCCTGACCCTCCCACTTTTCCGTACCCTCACCTGTGCCCTAAGCCTTGCCATTCGCTAACCCTTACCCTGGCCTGGAACGGAAACCCACCACCGGGTCTACACCTTACCCTACGCCGAAGCCTACACCTGGGTGTACGCTGTCATTGACCCGTGCATCAGCACATAGTCTGACCCTCCCACGTTTACGTAACCTCACCTGTGCCCTAAGTCTTGCGGTTCCCTAACCCTAACCCTTGCTTGGAACGGAAACCCACCACGACCCCTACACCATACCCTACGCCGTACCCAACTCCTGGCCCATACGCTGGCACTGACACGTTTTTCAGCACGTAGCGTGACCCTCCCACGTTTCCGTACCCTCACGTGTGCCCTAAGCCTTAACGTTCCCTAACCCTAACCCTAGACCGGAATGGACACCCAACGCCGCCCTTACACCATACCCTACGCCGTACCCTACTCCTGGTCCACACCCTGGCACTGACCCTTTCTTCAGCACGTAGCCTGACCCTCCCACGTTTCCGTACCCTCTCCTGTGCCCTAAGCCTTGCCGCTCCCTACCCCTAACCCTAGCCCGGAATGGATCCCCACCACCAGCCTTACACTTTACCCTATGCCGTCCCCTACTCCTGGTTCATACCCTGTCAGTGACCAGTGCTTCAGCATGTAGCCTGACCCGCCCACGTTTCCGTACCCTCACCTGTGCCCTAAGCCTTGCCTTTACCTATCCCTAACCCTAGCCCGAAACGGAAACCCACCAGAAACCCTAAACCTTAATGTATGCCGTAGCCTACTCCTGACCCGTACGCTGGCAGTGACCATTGCGTCAGCACATAGCCTGCCTCTGCCACGTTTCCATACCCTCACCTGTGCACTAAGCCTTGCCGTTCCCTAACCCTAACCTGGAACGGAAAACCAACACCAGCCCTACACCTTACCCTACACCGTACCATACTCCTGGACCGTACGCTGTCACTGACACGTGCGTCAGCACGTAGACTGACCCTCCCACGTTTCCGTACCCTCACCTGTGCCTTAAGCCTTGCCGTTCCCTAACCCTAACCCTAGCCCGTAACGGAAACCAACCACCAGCCCTACACCTTACCCTACGCCGTACCCTAATCCTGCCCCGTACGCTGGCACTGACCCGTGCGTCAGCACGTAGCCTGCCACTCCTAAGTTTCCATACCCTCACCTGTGTCCTAAGCCATGCCATTCCCTAACCCTAACCCTAGCCCGGAACATAAACACACCACCAGCCCTAGACCTTACACTACGCCGTACCCTACTCCTGGCCCCTACACTGGCACTGACCTGTGCGTCAGCTCGTAGCCTGCCTCTCCCACGTTTCCGTACCCTCACCTATGTCCTAAGCCTTGCCGTTCCCTAACCCTAACCCAAGCCTGGAACGGAAACCCACCACCAGCCCTAAACCTTACGTTACGACGTACCCTACTCCTGGCCCGTACGCTGGCACAGACCCGTGCGTCAACACGTAGCCTGCCACTCCCACGTTTCTGTACGTTCACCTGTGCCCTAAGCCTTGCTGTTCCCTCACTCTAACCCTAGCCCGGAACGGAAACCCACCACCAGCCCTAAACCTTACCCTACGCCATACACTACTCCTGGCCCGTACGCTGGCACTAACCCGTGCGTCAGCACGTAGCCTGACCCTCCCACGATTCCATACATTCACCT
>NW_027671939.1:0-25661 GCF_964165515.1 Mesoplodon bidens | reverse complement strand
GGCATATACCCAGAGAAAACCATAAATCAAAAAGGCACATTCACCACAATGTTCATTGCACCACTATTTAAAATAGCCAGGTAATGGAAGCAACCTAAATGCCCACAGACAGATGAATGGATAAAGATGGGGTACATATATAAAATGGAATATTACTCGGCCATAAAAAGGAATGAAACTGGGTCATTTGTAGAGACATCGATGGATCTAGAGACTGTCATACAGAATGAGGTAAGTCAGAAAGAGGAAAACAAATATTGTATATTAATGCATATATGTGGAACTTAAAAAATGGTACCGATGAACTGGTTTGCAGGGAAGAAATAGAGACACAGAGGTAGAGAACAAAGGTATGGACACCAAGTGTGGGAAGCCATGGGGTGGTGGTGGTGGGATTAGTTGGGAGATTGGGATTGACCTGTATACATGTATATGCATAAAATACATAACTGATAATAACCTGATGTATAAAAAAGTAAATAAAATTAAATTTCAAAATTTTAAAAAATAAAATTTAAAAATAAAACAGAAAAAAGTTCTTCCCTTCACACACATGTATTTATAGGAATGAATTATTTCCATGCTTATATCTATAAATACATAAAAGAGGAATAAAATCTAACTTGAACCATAAACGAAAAAAAACCTGAACCCACCAGTTATACAGAGGAAAACCCTATCAGGGCACTTGCTCCATGGGTAAACAATTCTGAAATTGGTCAGAGGTGTGGAATCATCTCCCATCCAGCTATCACCCACCCCCCACGCAAGGAGCGTCCTCATTGCAAAGCTGGGAGACCATGCCGAGTCATCTCTGAATAAAGGTGAGCTGAGCCCCAGGCCAGCTGCTGCTGAACTGTTCCCACCCTTCGCAGGTAAAACACCTGAATATGTACAAGGGCTTGAAAGCCTAGAGGAAGGGCCGTGGAGCCACACTAGCGACAGCACGCAGGCCAACTTGGTGCCTGCAGGCCAGCCAGGGTGGTCCTGGCCCCGGGTACTTTTCCGGAAGCTTTCCATTGTCCTGCCTGTGATACCCCTCCTGTCCCGGCCCCCACTGCTTTTTTCCTTCCTCACCTCTGTCCGGAGAGAAATTCCAGCGGAAGGTATGGGTGACACATCCTCTTCTTTACAGGTGGCAGCCTGGCAACTCCTGCAGAAAGGCCAGCAGTGCCCCAATCACACCGGGCCGCCAAGAAAGCTGTGGCCCCTCACTCCCTCCCACCAGCTCAGCCCCGAGACTGCTGACGGGGCAGAGAGTATGGAGTCAGGCACAGTTTCAGGGGCTATTGCTGCCTGGAGCGCTGTTTATATTGACCTCAACCAGGCACACCTGGGGAGGGCCGGCCGGCAGGGTAAGGCTGCCCAGGTCAGCTAATCCACAACACTCAGGGAATCACATTGTTGAAAATGGACCTCGCTAAGGCAGAATAGAAGCCAAGGAAAATAAGGACACAATGCCATTTGCAGCACCGTAGATGAGTCTAGAGGTAATCACGTGACTTGTAGTAAGTCAGAAAGTGAAAGACACATATCATATCATATCACTTATAGGTGTTACCTAAAAATGGATACCAGGGCAGATATTTCCACGGAGAAGGGCAATCACAGATTCATTAAACAAACTTATGGTTCACCAATGGAAAGGTGTGAAGATTGGTTTCATTACGATATCGGGGTTAACAGACATATACAAACACAGGTGACATATATAATCACCAAAGACCTACGGAATACCAAGAGAAGACTACTCAACATTCTGTCATAACGTACCTGGGAAAAGGATCCCAGGAAGAACAGACATCTGTATATGTGTAAAAGAACCACATCTTCGACACCTACAATAAGCCAAACATTGTAATCAAACTTGCTGTAATAAAAAATAAAAATTTAAATTAAAAATACGAACAAGAAGTAGGGAGACAAACTTGAGGGGCTTTCTCCTGGCACATTCCATTCTAAATTCCAATCTAGAACACGACTTCCATTGAGGCTCTGCTGCCCTAGTAACCAGATTTGGTAAGGGAGAACTGCTGCCACCTTGTGGCCGTTTCACACAACAGCAGCTTTAATCCCAGCGCTAATGGTCAGTTGATATTCAAAATCATTGCAGGCCTGTAAATGACACCTGCCCTGGAAGCAAATCCTGGGGTCACATATCGACCAAAAAATTCAAAGGACGTCCATATTTCAAAACGACCGTTTCAAAAGGCATATTTTATGCACATTAGTGTTCTGCTTCTTTGTCTTTCTTTCTTTTTTGGTTAAAAAGACGGGAATGGAAAAAGGCATCCCTCAGACTGGGCGAAAATCGTTGCAAACGAATCAATGGACAAAGGTTTAATCTCCAATATATATAAACAGCTCATGCAGCTTAATATTAAAAAAACAAACAAACCAATACAAAAATGGGCAGAAGTTCTAAAGAGACGTTTCTTCAAAGAAGACACAGAGATGGCCAAGACGCACATGAAAAGCTGCTCAACAGCACTAATTATTAGAGAAATGCAAATCAAAACTACAATGAGGTATCACCTCACACCTGTTAGGATCGGCATCATCAGAAAATCAACAAACAACAAATTCTGGGGAGGGTGTGGACAAAAGGAGCCCTCTTCCACTATTGGTGGGAATGTAAATTGATACCGTCACTATGGAGCAGAGTATGGAATTTCCTTTAAAAAACTAGAAGTAGAATTACCATCTGATCCAGCATTCCCACTTCTGGGCATATACCCAGAGAAAACCATAAATCAAAAATGTACATTCACCACAATGTTCATTGCAGCACTATTTACAATAGCCAGGTAATGGAAGCAACCTAAATGCCCACAGACAGATGAATGGATAAAGATGGGGTACATATATAAAATGGAATATTACTCGGCCATAAAAAGGAATGAAACTGGGTCATTTGTAGAGACATCGATGGATCTAGAGACTGTCATATAGAATGAAGTAAGTCAGAAAGAGGAAAACAAATATTGTATATTAATGCATATATGTGGAACCTAAAAGATGGTTCAGATGAACTGGTTTGCAGGGAAGAAATAGAGACACAGAGGTAGAGAACAACCGTATGGACACCAAGTGTGGGAAGCCATGGGGTGGTGGTGGTGGGATGAGTTGGGAGATTGGGATTGACCTGCATACATGTATATGCATAAAATACATAACTAATAATAACCTGCTATATAAAAAAATTAGAAAAATTAAATTTCAAAATTTTACAAAATAAAATTTAAAAATAATAGAGAAAAAAGTTCTTCCCTTCACACAGATGTATTTATAGGAATGAATTATTTCCATGCTTATATCTATAAATACATAAAAGAGGAATAAAATCTAACTTAAACCATAAAAGAAAAAAAAACCTGAACCCACCAGTTATACAGTGGAAAACCCTATCAGGGCACTTGCTCCAGCGGTAAACAATTCTGAAATTGGTCAGAGCTGGGGAATCATATCCCATACAGCCAGCAACCCACACCCCATGCAAGGAGCGTCCTCATTGCAAAGCTGCGGGACCGTGCCGAGGTATCTCTGAATAAAGGTGAGCTGAGCCCTAGGCCAGCTGCTGCTGAACTGTTCCCACCCTTCCCAAGTTAAACACCTGAATATGTACAAGGGCTTATGAGCCCAGAGGAAGGGCCACGGATCCACACAAGCGACAGCACGCAGGCCAACATGGTGCCTGCAGGTCAGCCAGGGTGGTCCTGGCCCCGGGTGCTCTTCCGGAAGCTTCCCATTGTCCTGCTGAGATACCCCACCTGTCCCGACCGCCACTGCTTTTTTCCTTCCTCACCTCTGTCCGGAGAGAAATTCCAGCGGAAGGTATGGGTGACACATCCTCTTCTTTACAGGAGGCAGCCTGGCAACTCCTGCAGAAAGGTCAGCAGAACCCCACTCACACCGGGCCACCAACAAAGCTGTGGCCCCTCACTCCCTCCCACCAGCACAGCCCCGAGACTGCTGACGGGGCAGAGAATATGGAGTCAGGCACAGGTTCAGGGGCTATTGCTGCCTGGAGCGCTGTTTATATTGACCTCAACCAGGCACACCTGGGTAGGGCCGGCCGGCAGGATAAGGCTGCCCACGTCAGCTAATCCACAACCCGCAGGGAATCACATTGTTGAAAATGGACCTCGCTAAGTCAGAATAGAAGGCAAGGAAAAAAAGGACACAATGCCATTTGCAGCACCGTAGATGAGTCTAGAGGTAATCACGTGACATGTAGTAAGTCAGAAAGTGAAAGACACATATCATATCATATCACTTATAGGTGTTACCTAAAAATGGATACCAGGGCAGATATTTCCACGGAGAAGGGCAATCACAGATTCATTAAACAAACTTACGGTTCACCAATGGAAAGGTGTGAGGATTGGTTTCATTACGATATCGGGGTTAACAGACTTATACAAACACAGGTGACATATATAATCACCAAAGACCTACGGAATACCAAAAGACTACTCAACATTCTGTCATAACGTACATGGGAAAAGGATCCCAGGAAAAACAGACATCTGTATATGTGTAAAAGAACCACATCTTCCACACCTCCAACAAGCCAAACATTGTAATCAAACTTGCTGTCATAAAAAATAAAAATTAAATTAAAAACACAAACAAGAAGTAGGGAGACAAACTTGAGGGGCTTTCTCCTGGCACATTCCATTCTAAATTCCAATCTAGAACACGACTTCCATTGAGGCTCTGCTGCCCTAGTAACCAGATTTGGTAAGGGAGAACTGCTGCCACCTTGTGGCCGTTTCACACAACAGCAGCTTTAATCCCAGCGCTAATGGTCAGTTGATATTCAAAATCATTGCAGGCCTGTAAATGACACCTGCCCTGAAAACAAATCCTGGGGTCACATATCGACCAAAAAATTCAAAGGACGTCCATATTTCAAAACGACCGTTTCAAAAGGCATATTTTATGCACATTAGTGTTCTGCTTCTTTGTCTTTCTTTCTTTTTTGGTTAAAAAGACGGGAATGGAAAAAGGCATCCCTCAGACTGGGCGAAAATCGTTGCAAACGAATCAATGGACAAAGGTTTAATCTCCAATATATATAAACAGCTCATGCAGCTTAATATTAAAAAAACAAACAACCCAATACAAAAATGGGCAGAAGTTCTAAAGAGACGTTTCTTCAAAGAAGACACAGAGATGGCCAAGATGCACATGAAAAGCTGCTCAACAGCACTAATTATTAGAGAAATGCAAATCAAAACTACAATGAGGTATCACCTCACACCTGTTAGGATCGGCATCATCAGAAAATCTACAAACAACAAATTCTGGGGAGGGTGTGGACAAAAGGAGCCCTCTTCCACTATTGGTGGGAATGTAAATTGATACCGTCACTATGGAGAAGAGTATGGAGTTTCCTTTAAAAAACTAGAAAGAGAATTACCATCTGATCCAGCAATCCCACTTCTGGGCATATACCCAGAGAAAACCATAAATCAAAAAGGCACATTCACCACAATGTTCATTACAGCACTATTTACAATAGCCAGGTAATGGAAGCAGCCTAAATGCCCACAGACAGATGAATGGATAAAATTGGGGTACACATATCAAATGGAATATTACTCGGCCATAAAAAGGAATGAAACTGGGTCATTTGTAGAGACATCGATGGATCTAGAGACTGTCATACAGAATGAAGTAAGTCAGAAAGAGGAAAACAAATATTGTATAATAATGCATATATGTGGAACCTAAAAGATGGTACAGATGAACTCGTTTGCATGGTAGAAATAGAGACACAGAGGTAGAGAACAAACGTATGGACACCAAGTGTGGGAAGCCATGGGGTGGTGGTGGTGGGATGAGGTGGGAGATTGGGATTGACCTGTATACATGTATGTGCATAAAATACATGACTGATAATAACCTGCTGTATAAAAAAGTAAATAAAATTAAATTTCAAAATTTTAAAAAATAAAATTTAAAAATAAAACAGAAAAATGTTCTTCCCTTCACAAACATGTATTTATAGGAATGAATTATTTCCATGCTTATATCTATAAATACATAAAAGAGGAATAAAATTTAACTTGAACCATAAACGAAAAAAAACCTGAACCCACCAGTTATACAGAGGAAAACCCTATCAGGGCACTTGCTCCAGCGGTAAACAATTCTGAAATTGCTCAGAGGTGTGGAATCATCTCCCATCCAGATAGCACCCACCCCCCACGCAAGGATCGTCCTCATTGCAAAGCTGGGAGACCGTGCCGAGGCATCTCTGAATAAAGGTGAGCTGAGCCCCAGGCCAGCTGCTGCTGAACTGTTCCCACCCTTCGCAGGTAAAACACCTGAATATGTACAAGGGCTTGAAAGCCTAGAGGAAGGGCCGTGGAGCCACACTAGCGACAGCACGCAGGCCAACTTGGTGCCTGCAGGCCAGCCCGGGTGGTCCTGGCCCCGGGTACTCTTCCGGAAGCTTTCCATTGTCCTGCCTGTGATACCCCTCCTGTCCCGGCCCCCACTGCTTCTTTCTTTCCTCACCTCTGTCCGGAGAGAAATTCCAGCGGAATGTATGGGTGACACATCCTCTTCTTTACAGGTGGCAGCCTGGCAACTCCTGCAGAAAGGCCAGCAGTGCCCCACTCACACCGGGCCACCAACAAAGCTGTGGCCCCTCATTCCCTCCCACCAGCTCAGCCCCGAGACTGCTGACGGGGCAGAGAGTATGGAGTCAGGCACAGCTTCAGGGGCTATTGCTGCCTGGAGCGCTGTTTATATTGACCTCAACCAGGCACACCTGGGGAGGGCCGGCCGGCAGGGTAAGCCTGCCCAGGTCAGCTAATCCACAACCCTCAGGGAATCACATTGTTGAAAATGGACCTCGCTAAGGCAGAATAGAAGCCAAGGAAAATAAGGACACAATGCCATTTGCAGCACCGTAGATGAGTCTAGAGGTAATCACGTGACTTGTAGTAAGTCAGAAAGTGAAAGACACATATCATATCATATCACTTATAGGTGTTACCAAAAAATGGATACCAGGGCAGATATTTCCACGGAGAAGGGCAATCACAGATTCATTAGCAAACTTATGGTACACCAAAGGAAAAGTGTGAGGATTGGTTTCATTACGATATCGGGGTTAACAGACATATACAAACACAGGTGACATATATAATCACCAAAGACCTACGGAATACCAAGAGAAGACTACTCAACATTCTGTCATAACGTACCTGGGAAAAGGATCCCAGGAAGAAGAGACATCTGTATAAGTGTAAAAGAACCACATCTTCGACACCTACAATAAGCCAAACATTGTAATCAAACTTGCTGTAATAAAAAATAAAAATTTAAATTAAAAATACGAACAAGAAGTAGGGAGACAAACTTGAGGGGCTTTCTCCTGGCACATTCCATTCTAAATTCCAATCTAGAACACGACTTCCATTGAGGCTCTGCTGCCCTAGTAACCAGATTTGGTAAGGGAGAACTGCTGCCAGCTTGTGGCCGTTTCACACAACAGCAGCTTTAATCCCAGCGCTAATGGTCAGTTGATATTCAAAATCATTGCAGGCCTGTAAATGACACCTGCCCTGAAAACAAATCCTGGGGTCACATATCGACCATAAAATTCAAAGGACGTCCATATTTCAAAACGACCGTTTCAAAAGGCATATTTTATGCACATTAGTGTTCTGCTTCTTTGTCTTTCTTTCTTTTTTCGTTAAAAAGACGGGAATGGAAAAAGGCATCCCTCAGACTGGGCGAAAATTGTTGCAAACGAATCAATGGACAAAGGTTTAATCTCCAATATATATAAACAGCTCATGCAGCTTAATATTAAAAAAACAAACAACCCAATACAAAAATGGGCAGAAGTTCTAAAGAGACGTTTCTTCAAAGAAGACACAGAGATGGCCAAGACGCACATGAAAAGCTGCTCAACAGCACTAATTATTAGAGAAATGCAAATCAAAACTACAATGAGGTATCACCTCACACCTGTTAGGATCGGCATCATCAGAAAATCTACAAACAACAAATTCTGGAGAGGGTGTGGACAAAAGGAGCCCTCTTCCACTATTGGTGGGAATGTAAATTGATACCGTCACTATGGAGAAGAGTATGGAGTTTCCTTTAAAAAACTAGAAATAGAATTACCATCTGATCCAGCAATCCCACTTCTGGGCATATACCCAGAGAAAACCATAAATCAAAAAGGCACATTCACCACAATGTTCATTGCAGCACTATTTACAATAGCCAGGTAATGGAAGCAACCTAAATGCCCACAGACAGATGAATGGATAAAGATGGGGTACATATATAAAATGGAATATTACTCGGCCATAAAAAGGAATGAAACTGGGTCATTTGTAGAGACATCGATGGATCTAGAGACTGTCATATAGAATGAAGTAAGTCAGAAAGAGGAAAACAAATATTGTATATTAATGCATATATGTGGAACCTAAAAGATGGTACAGATGAACTGGTTTGCAGGGAAGAAATAGAGACACAGAGGTAGAGAACAAACGTATGTACACCAAGTGTGGGAAGCCATAGGGTGGTGGTGGTGGGATGAGTTGGGAGATTGGGATTGACCTGTATACATGTATATGCATAAAATACATAACTGATAATAATCTGCTGTATAAAAAAGTAAATAAAATTAAATTTCAAAATTTAAAAAAATAAAATTTAAAAATAAAACAGAAAAAAGTTCTTCCCTTCACACACATGTATTTATAGGAATGAATTATTTCCATGCTCTTAAGGGTGTTTCTGTTCCCTGGACTCTATTATGGCCTCCTTGTCAATATTTGGCATCATAGCTAAGAAACAAAAATATCATCTACATTCCTTTTTGTAGTCTTTCTTCCCCATTCTCATTGCTAGTAATTTTCATATTTGGGTCTGTTTTCTGTATCTTGTAAACAGAGCGTTATGCTCATTTCTAGTCTTAATGCTAACATACAATAAATGTGCAGATACCGAATAGATTTTGGAGAAGTGCAACATATAGTTGGTACATGTGTGATCTGTGTGTATTCATATAATTTATACTTTTTCTCTATTTTCTTCCTTTGGTGTGAGCTAAGATTCTCTGCTTTTGTGACTAGCGCTCCTGAATACTAATCCCTGAATTTAATTCACCAAAAATTGTCAAAAATAATAATAATATGGGGAAAGAGAGAGTGATAGAGGGAGAAGAACCAACAATCAGGCAAGGGCAGTACTGTGAATTATTAGGGTCTTCTTAATAACATTATGTTAGTCTAGAGGAAATGACCGTAAGGATCATCATTGAGCCCAGTTGGTCTTTATTGACTGCTAGAGACATCCCTGAGTTCTGTTCTTAGTCTCCAACTGTATGATGACTACTGTCTGGAAGTATTATTTGAACAACTAAAGTGACTTAATGGAAAAGGAATATGTCTTTAGAGAAGCAACAGTAATTTTTCTATCTGATTAAAAAGCAGTGTTGACTGTCTGGAAACCTCAGTCATATTTGTAAGCAGAAAAGCATTGGCTATTAAAAGTGGATGATGTACAGAGATGAGCAGAAACTTTTTCGATAGGTATACCTGGATTTAATTCTCACTTCTACCACTTGGCAGCTGGACAGCCTTAGGCAAGTTTCATACCTCCCTGAAATTCACTTAATTCAGTCTGTAAAATGGCATAATAACTTATTATAGCATCCTTTTAGGAATTTTAAATCAGTTATTGAAATAAAAGTACACACTATATAGACAAGTATGGATTCCTCAATAGGTGTTTGACCTTTCATTTCTCCAGTATCCCACCCCCATCAAATAAAGAAAAATACTTTTTAAAATTTATGAATATTTCATTGTTCTAAAGTTAAAGCCATAAAAATAAAAATAATCAAATGACTTACTCTCATACTATTAGAAGAACAAAAAAATAGGTGTTCATGAGAGTTCAGAATTAGAATACAAGTTTTCATTAGGCACCTGTTTATGTATGCTATTCTGCTCTTTAAAATAAATAATTAAATTTGAAAGACTTATTTCCTCACTTTGAAGACTTCATTCGTTTACAAATTATATATCAACCTATGCTAAATATTATACCGACCCATGCTAATGAATTCAGTACAGAAAACAAAAAACACTGCACTCAAGCAAACTACATATATATGTGTATATATATATTACTTAAATGTATTTGTATCCTAGCATGTCTCCTAAAGCATTGTGGTAACTCACCGGAATACACACAATCAAATATAATGGCAAAAGCACTTAATATAAACAGGGCCAAGGAAACATAGACAGAAGATGAAGAAAAGATGAGGGAAATGTAAACAGGAGGAAGTGTAGTTAATCAGGTTGTATGCTTTGACCTTAAGATTCTCTGTGTGGGGACTTCCCTGGTGGCACAGTGGTTGGGAATCCGCCTGCCAGTGCAGGGGACATGGGTTTGAGCCCTGGTCCGGGAAGATCCCACATGCCGCGGAGCAAATAAGCCCATGTGCCACAACTACTGAGCCTGTGCTCTAGGGCCCATGAGCCACAACTACTGAAGCCCGCGTGCCACAACTACTGAAGCCCCAGCGCCTAGAGCCCGTGCTCCGCAACAAGAGAAGCCACAGCAATGAGGAGCCCACACACCACAACGAAGAGTAGCTCCCGCTCGCCCCAACTAGAGAAAGTCCGTATGCAGCAACAAAGACCCAACATAGCCAAATATAAATAATAAGTAAATTTATTTTTAAAAAAAAGTTCTCCCTGGATAAAACAACATGTAAATAATTGGGTGCAAAGCCACATTATTTGAAGGTGCCAGACTGCATATTAACAGTCTGACACAAAGGGACAGCAGAGGAAATCTATTCAAAGATAAAGATTTTTAAATCTTTGCAGTTTGAAACCTTTTAGAGCAAGTATAATGAGCTCGACACACATTTCAACACTCAACATGTTAATCACATGTTCAAAGTATGTCTCAAAGTCATTGGAAATAGCTGTTGTCTCTGTCCCTGATATCCAAAACTGATCTGTGATGTGTAAAACTCAGGAGGTATTGATATCCACTTTTTGGCATCTGAACAGGAAACAAAGTTGTTTTGCAGTGATAATAAAGAATGAAGTAAATGCAAAAGGATACAAAAGACAAAGTACTGAGGGAATGTATTAACAAAACGAGTCAAACTAAATTCTGGTGAACTGGGGCCTACGATTGTACACGCTCCATGGAAATACCCCAGCCTAAATACTGGCATAGGAGGAAGGGTACTGCAAAGCCCATCACAGTATAATCCTTTAAAATGTCCCTTTCAAGGTTGGCTCCACTCAACACTGAGTATAGGAAATCTTCACATCAGGGAGAAACACTGGCTGCCCAATGACTGACCAAGAAATTAACACACTAATGAATAAATGATGCTAATGTATTTCTATCCCTGACAACGGGAAGCAGCACACACCCTGTGTCAATGGTATGTCCTCTTTCCCACTTTTCTAAATGGTAAATTATGTTTTTCCCTTCATTGCTTTATATCATGTGTGGCAGGCATGAGGGGAAATGGCTATCAATGGTTCTGTTATTGATTTCTACCTTCATTTCCCTGTGGCTAAAGAAGATACTTTGTATGATTTCAATTTCTTAAAAATGTATTGGTACTTGTATTGTGGCCTAACATATGGTCTTTCCCGGAGAATGTTCCATGTGTACTTTAGAAAAATGTGTATTCTGCTGTTGTTGAGTGCAGTGATCTATATATGGCTGTTAGGTTTCATTGGGTAAATGTGTTATTCAGTCCCCATACCTCTCGACTGATCTTCTGTCTAGATGTGTTATCCATTATTGAAAGCAAGGTATTGATCTCCAATTATTTTAGAACTATCTATTTCTTCCTTCAATTCTGTCAATGTTTGCTTCACATATTGGGGGGTTGTTTGGTACATATTTGTTTATAGTTGTTATATCTTCTTGATAGATTGAACTTGTTATCAACATATAGTGGCCTCCTTTTCCTCTTGTGATAGTTTTTGATTTAAAGTTTAATTTATGTGATAGTAACATAGCCATCCCAGATCTATCTTCCTTCCTTCCTTCCTTTCTTTTTCTGTCTCTCTTTCTTTCTTGTTTGTTACTATTTGCATGGGATATTTTATTCTATGCTTTAACTTTCAAGCAACTTGTATCTTTTGAAATCAAGTGAGTTTTTTGAGGACAGCATGTACTTGGATTATGGTTGTTTTTAAAGTCCATTCTGCCAATGTTCATCTTTTTATTGGAGAGCTTAATCCACTTACTTTTTCAAAAATTACTGATGAGGAAGAACTTAATTCTGTCTGTTTCCTGCTTATTTTCGGTATGTCTTATGCATTTTTTGCCCCTCATTTATTCCATTACTGACTTCTGTGCTTAGCCGATTTTCTTGTGGTGAACTCTTGATTCCCTTTTCATTTCTTTTTGCATATAGTCTATTGATATTTTCTTTGTGGTTATCAAGAAGATTACATTTACCATTCTAAAGTTAAAACAATATAATTTCAATTGAAACCAACTTCAGTAGCACACAGAAACTCTGTTCCTCTACAGTTCCGTTCTCCTCTTTACATTATTGTTGTCACAAATTACACCTTTATACTTTGTGAGCCCAATAACATGTATTTATGATTATTTTATGCATTTGTTTTTTCAATCATGTAAGAAATAAAAAGTAGTGTTACAAGCCAATAACACAATACTGGCTTTAGTATTTGCCCATGTATTTATCTTTACTGGAGATTTCTATTTCTTTCTATAGCTTCGTGTTGCTGTCTAGTGTCCTTTGATTTCAACCTGAAGGTTCAATTTAGCATTTCTCATAGGGCAGTGGTAGGAAGTTGTAAAACAAACGCCCTCAGCCTTTGTTCATCTGGGAATGCATTCATTTCTCCCTAAGTTTTGAAACCAGTTTGGCCAAATATAGAATTTTGGGTGGACAATTTTTTTCTTTCAGCACCTTAAATATGTCTGGCCTCTTGCTTCCGTGGTTTCATACAGGAAATTAGCTCTAATCTTTTTGAGGATCCCTGCTTTGTAACAAATGTCTTTTTTCTTTCTCCTTTGTGAGAAAAGATTCTTTCTGTGTCTTTTGGCTTCTGAGAGTTTGATTTACTGTCTCTTGCTGTGGGGTTCTTTGAATTTCTCTTAGTCCTGAAATCAGCCAAAGATTTATAGCAACCAAACTCATACTGAACCAGGGAAGAGGCAATTTGAAAATGGCAGGAAAGCTTTGTGGCATTTTTACTTGCCCTCGCCCCATCCACTGTTAGTGTAGTGATGGTCTTAAAGTGGTGGAGTCTTAATGCAGTGATAGTCTTAAAGTAGCAGCAGACCATTCCTAGTATGGGACCCTCAATCGTGCTTGAGGAGGGAGCAGAAGAGACCGTACTGTCAGATTATTCTGTGTATCTGTTCTAACCTCTCTGGGAGCTACCTGAAGGACTGACACAAGATGCTTATCTGTGTCTTAGCTAACTCGGAACACAGTCTGGAAAAGCAGCGGTCATTGCTCAAAAGAAGTGCAAGGTGAACTAACAAAGCACAGATGGCTGGGACAGAAGACTGTGCACTGAAATACAATAGACCCCATGAGATGCAGGAGCCAAAGTTGGGGGACATTCTTTGGGAAATTAGAACCTACAGAAAGTACACATGTGTCCAGAGAAATTAAGAAAGCCACATGCATACTCAAGATAAGATGCATATTCTGAAAACACCAGAGGAGTCTCTAAGCTTTTACCATGGGCTGAGCACTGAACTCAGTGCAGGTCAGCTAAATGTTGAAGGAGTGATCCAGCAATCTGCACAATGGGCAGAGGTGTGTGGTTTTGAGTGTGCATGTGGATGTGCTTGTGTATATTTATTTTTGTTTGTTTTAGGTGCAGGAATTCAAGGAAATCTCTGTCAAAACATTAGTTAAACATGAAGTAAAGGAACAGAGACTTCAGTGCGTACATACGATAAGGAAAACAGTCATTGCAAAAATAGTTTGGAAAGGTCCCTAAACAAACAGACTACTATAGCCTTCAACAATCAAAAGCCCAGGAAACCTTGGGAAAGTGGGAGAATCTGATTTCCATAGATACCACATTATAATATTTGAAAGACAAATTTTCAACCAAAAAAAATCACAAGGTATACAAAGACATGGAAAAGTATGGTCCATTTAAGAAAACAAATTTGATGAAACCATCCCTAAGGAAGCCCAGACATTTCTCCACTGCATATTCTTGCCTCCTTTGTCATAGATTCATTGACCATAAGTGCATGGATTTCTTTCTGGGCTCTCTATTCTGTTCCAGTGATCGATGTTTTTGTGCCAGTACCATACTGTTTTGATTACTGTAGGTTTGTAGCACAGTCTGAAGCCAGGGAGCATGATTCCTCCAGTTGTGTTCTTCTTTCTCAAGACTGTTTTAACTATTCAGGATCTTTTGTGTTTCCATACAAACTTTAAAATTATTTGTTCTAGGTCTGTGGAAAATGCCCTTGATATGTTGATACAGACTGCATTGAATCCGTAGCTTTCCTTGGGTATGATGGTCATTTTAACAATATTAATTCTTCCAATCCGTGACCATGGTATATCTTTCCAGCTGTTTGTGTCATCTTTAATTTCTTGTATCAGTGTCGTATAGTTCCCTGGGTACAGGTCTTTTACCTCCTTAGGCAGATTTATTCTTATGTATTTTATTCTTTTTTACATGATTGTAACTGGGATTGCTTCCTTAATTTCTCTTTCTGATAGTTCACTGTTAGTGTATAGAAATACAGTAGATTTCTATATATAAATTTTGTATCCTGCAAATTTACCAAGTTCATTTTTGAGCTCTAATAATTTTTTGATGGTGTCTTTCAGATTTTCTATGTATCATGCCATCTGCAAACAGTGACAGTTTTACTTTTTCCTTTCCATTTTGGAGTCCTTTTATTTATTTACTTTTCTTGTCTGATTGCTGTGGCTAGGACTTCCAAAACTACCTTCAATAAAAGTGGTGAGAGTGGGCGTCCTTGTCTTGTTCCTGATCTTAGGGGAAATGCTTTCAGCTTTTCACCATTGAGTATGTTAACTATGAGCTTGTCATATATGGCCTTTATTATGTTGAGGTATGTTCCCTCTATGCCCACTTTCTGGAGAGTTTTTACTAGGAATGGATATTGAAGTTTTTTCAAAAGCTTTTTCTGCATCTATTGAGATGATCATATGGTTTTTAGTCTTCAATTTGTTACTGTGATGATAAGAGACCTAAGACAGCTACAGAGGCTAAGTGACCTTTCCTTCCCTGAATGGGTAGGTATCCTTGTTCTGCCTTCTAATTGAGTTAGTATCTGAGTAAAGAACTGCCAGGTGTCACTTAGTTCACAATACACTGTTGTGGCAATATAGAAATGAATTTGCCTAAATCATTTGGCTTTTCTAAATTATAGTAAATGAATATACTGAATGAATACTTCAACTTAAGGAAATGTTCTTCAAAGTATATTAATGTAGGCACTTCAGTGGAAAATTGAAAACAAAATAAGTAATTCAGGTAAAATTAAAGTACACTCAGTTGTATCCAGTTTCCTCTTGTAAATCTCTCTTTTTCATTTGAGTGGACAGTCACTGGAGAATATCTGACTTGGGGCTAAGGAGATCTAAGCCTTCTTGGCCACACTGTATTCTCTTATGTCATTTAATAAAGACACCAGTTGGGTTGCTGAAAAAATAGTGGGAAAAATCAATCCCTGACATCCAAAGGGCAGCTCTTGAAAATATGTGTATTCTTGTAGTCATTTTGCTCTTCTGGCCTCAGAAGTTTTAATCTTAACCTTAGCCCCTCATGCAGAAAGACTTTTTAAACCAATTCGCACATTACTCATTATGTGACTGTTGAATAAGAGAAACCCAGCTCTTTTCCTGTGCTTTCAACCAGTTATCTTCTTCAAAAATTTGTTTGGATTGTTATACCTTAATCTTGCCTGGCAAGGGACTTATGGGAAGGTTCTTATTGTTTGAAAGTTTGGTGCCAGTATCTGCAAAGAAAGAAGAAAGTAAAGAAGGAAAGGTGTGTTTATCAAACATCCCAATAGTTAAGGTGTGTGAAAGCAACTTTTGAAAAAGTTAATCTGTCAGAGTTTAGCCATATTATTACATTTTATTTTATTCATTGAACATAAATAATTATCAGTGAATCCTTTCTAGATTTTCTAGTTTCCCAAAGTTCCCTGTATTCACATTCTAAGGTGAAAAATGGTATTTTAAGTCACTGCTCTCCACCTTATATTATTTATAATCACTCCTCATGACCTCTTCCTTCAAAGAAACGTGATCCTGAGAAGTGTCCTTTGTTTGCCTTTGTGGAATAAGTGATGGGGATGCATCCTTGAGACCTGTGAGATGTTTAAATTGTGGCCTAATGAAACTAGGATGGAGAGTTCTGGAAAGATCTGGAAAGATGGCTGGTAGAGTATGGCCAGATGTGGGAGAAGAGACACGTACAGAGAGAGGGAGAGGAAATTTTCAGAGGGAGAAAATTAAATAATTCAATAAGTTTTGTTGTGTGGTGTGGGATGCAAGCCTTTCTCTCCCCCTTTCCTTCACAATCTCTTTGTTAAAGACTGTGTTTTTCATTAGTTTTACTGAGATAGGATTTGCCGTTTTCTTTGGATACTGAGAATGGACCCATGGAAACAGTTACATTTGGGTTATCTCTGACTATCTTTAATGAAGAACATAAATATTGGCCACACTATCTATGCACATGCTATCACCATGCCTTTTTTGTTCTCTGTTCATATATCTAAGTCCTCTTCTTTGAGGTCAATCTGAAATCTCATCTGAAATGTACATTTATTGATAGATTCAACCCATAATGAACTGCCCCTTCTTTGTCCTCCTTAGGCTCTGATTATTTATAAAAACTCATTTTTGAAGTTAGAAACTGTCCAATATGATATATTAGTTATTTCATCAGCATCTGTAATATCCTCAACACAGTTATAAGCTTTTGTGGGACTGGGATCATACATTCTGTAATTTTTCTCAGTACTTACACTTACTTCGATAAAAAGCGCATTCATTCATCTAAACATCATTTATTGAGTATTAATTAAATGCCTCAACTCAGTCAATATTGTTTGAATGAATGCATGCATGAATGAGGGAGTATGCAATAGGTAGCCTAATGTACCGCCCGATGTGAAAAAACCAAAAACATAAACACAAAAGCAAGCCAAAAAGTGGCCCAGGACTTTCTGTAAAATATCCTGCTTTTGTTGGATGAGGCCATGAAAATCAAGATGCTCCTGAAGAGCTGACCAAGAATAGTAAACAATTGAAATTCTCTCAGGCTTATTCAACCCTATCACTGGACACATTTATACCTCTCAGGAATGTTATTAAAAGAAGAGATTAATAAAGCTTTTATAGATGAGTTGATAAATCTCTAAATATTTAAATCTTCATTTCCTCCTAGGTTTCTCTATTTTGGGTTTCCAAAGGATTTCAAGAAACCACAGGATAATTAAAAAATTAGACATTATCTTTCTTACCTTCATGTTTTTTGATGGTAAACACCTTTTTATTTTCTCCATAGTGCTGCCCAATTTCCACCAGTACAGTTCTTAAGTGAATTTGGCTCTGGATGGTGGGATATATAAGATGTAAATGAATTGTTTGTATATGTTTTAGAATTCTTCAAAAGGTCCTGGCCATGGAAATGCATTGAATATTACTTAAATAAGTAAAGTAACTTCCTCAGAATTATTATTCTCTTCTGGTTAGGATACTCTCTGCCCTGGTTTGTTAAAATTTCCCTCTAGAGTGGTTTTAATTTTGTTTCTGATAGGGTCCTAGGATTTATTGCCACACCCATCCTGCATCTGTTTCTCTTTGAGTTACTCTCCTTGAAGTTTCTGATTCCTACAGGGCCTTACAGGTTAGTGACAACCTGGCCATCACAACTCTGGGAAGGACAGGCCTACTTTTCAGAGGTGTTGATGTTTTCTGTACCTGAAGGTTTTCAAGAGATATCAATCTTCCTCACCACCTCCCTTGGCCCTCTTAATGGACTAAGCAGTTCCTCATGAAATTTCTGTAGGATATCTGTACTAACTTCTCAATATTGTTCCATTCTGAGTCTAAATTCCTGGCCTCAAGGTAATGTTAGATTTCTAGCTCCAGCCCCTATTTACATAAGGCCTATACTAAGGAACGGAACCCATACACATCAGTCTGCTCTTATTTCTCTGGATTTCATTTCTCTGTTACTTTCGGAAACATGCAGGTGTTCCTTTCTTTCTTTTAATCTCAGCTATGTGCTTTTAACTTTTTCAAAATTGACCCAGAATTTACATGTGTCTCCAGTAAGAGTACATTAAATTGAGCTTAGTCTGCTCTTCTACTGGCATATTTGAGATCCAAAGAATTTGCTACTTAACTGGATTCAGTTAACTGTATATTTCAGGCACTTAAAACTCACCATGTTCCAAATTTCCCCCTTTATTGTTAGTAATTTTCTTGGGAATGTGGATAACATTAGATGGAATAAAGTTAGTGAGTGGCCCAAGATTGCCTGAAATTTTGTTTGTCAGAGTGGCCAGGGAAAGTTAAGCAAAGAAGAAAACCAAATGAAAAACAGAATCACATTATTATGGCTGAGACAAGATTCCATGCAGAGCTCTCTGTAGAGCTGGGTTGGGTCATAACTTATGCCAGAGCTCTAGGTGGGGTTGACACCATCTCATGCCAAGCTCTCAGTTCTGGGCTAACGTCATCTCTGGTCCACTCTATGGAGTGGAAACTTTGGAGGAATGGCCAATGTGTTCCGCAGTGTAGGAAGAGGGAAATTGTGAACGTTACGTTCTAAATTGTGGAGGAAGTAACCACTGTAAATGTGCCTTCAACTATGGTGTTTAATTTGACCAGTCAGATCAATGACTTTCCCCTTGAATGAAATGCTGCTACATATATGAGAAAAACAAAACTGGTATAAGGAATAGATAGCTAGTGGGAAGCAGCCGCATAGCACAGGAAGATCAGCTCTGTGCTTTGTGACCACCTAGAGGGGTGAGATAGGGAGGGTGGGAGGGAGGGAGATGCAAGAGGGAAGAGATATGGGGACATATGTATATGTATAACTGATTTACTTTGTTATAAAGTGGAAACTAACACACCATTGTAAAGCAATTATACTCCAATAAAGATGTTAAAAAAAAAACTAGTATAGGGAGATGGAGAGACTGGGAGTCTTATTTTCCCAGCAATTAACTTTTCCTCGACCATGACCTTCCCTTTGAGTCTCCTAGTCCTTGGGGATGATCGCAGCCCATTGGGTTGGGTGATGGCAACCCCATCTTCACTAGAACCTCTATAGTTAACTTTGATTTTTCCCACTCCGTCTATCCATCCCATGTATGCAGTCAGACATTTGATCTTGGACTTTTACTGACAAAATATCCTTGCATATAACCATTTCTTTTCACTCCCACTGCTACTGCTTTTGTCACTGCCTTAACTAGGGCTTTATCTTTAAGTTCTTTATATAAATATCTCTATATAAATAAAATATACAAATAAATAAAATATAATATTAATTCTGATGATTTTAAAGTCTTTTCTTGATAAAGACTTTTCCTGATAAATATACACAATATCTTATATAAATATTTTTGTATTATCTGTTCTTTTCTTAGACTTTTAGTCATATGATTCTATCTCTTGGTATGTCTAGAAATTTTTGATTGAATGCTGACTATTTTATTTGGCTTTTTTTATTTTTCTCAGTGGAAATGGTGTTTTGCTTCAAAATATTTTACTCTACCTGGAAGTAGCAAATCTTCAAATTACAATTTTTTAAATGCTTTCAAATACCAATACTATAGGTGTCACAAAATCTAGAAAAATGACATTTGAAAATTAACTACTGCCAGATGTGTCTCTATAAAACTTTTTCCCCACTCTTGTAGCTATATATTCTTTAACTGCCTCCTCATATGACAGTTTATGTGTTTTAGAAATAAAATTTTAAGAAATAAAGTTTGTAGTTTATAGACATAGATTTCTTTTAACATGGTTGATTAGAGTTTGCTGTTAGTTATTAATAGTTTAGAAAAGTTTATTTCAGCGTCACAATTTATTATTGATAATGTCACATTAATTTTCATTCTTATCTTTGAGAAAACCTCTATGGATTACTTCCTCATAAATATTTCCTATTATAAATGCATTACTGATTTCAGTACTGCTATAGGTTTGTGCATTACAGGAATCCTGCTAAAATACTCATTCACACCATTCCATTACACACATTATTGATGGGGTATGTTCTTTTATTTATTTATTTATTTATTTTTGACTGTGTTGTGTCTTCGTTGCTGTGCGCAGGCTTTCTCTAGTTGCAGCGACTAGGGGATACTCTTTGTTGTGGTGTGCAGGCTTCTTATTGCGGTGGCTTCTCTTGTTGCAGAGCACGGGCTCTAGGCACGCAAGCTTCAGTAGTTGTGGCTCGCAGGCTCAGTAGTTGTGGCTCACGGGCTCTAGAGCGCAGGCTCCATAGTTGTGGCACACGGTCTTAGTTGCTCCACGGCATATGGGATCTTCCCGGACCAGGGCTCGAACCTGTGTCCCCTGCATTGGCAGGTGGCTTCCTAACCACTGTGCCATCAGGGAAGCCCCTGGAGTATATTGTTGTTGTTGTTGTTGTTTTGCGGTATGCTGGCCTCTCACTGTTGTGTCCTCTCCCCGTTACGGGGCACAGGCTCCGGACATGCAGGCTCAGTGGCCATGACTCACGGGCCTAGCCGCTATGCAGCATTTGGGATCTGCCCGGACCGGGGCACGAACCTGTGTCCCCTGCATCGGCAGGCAGACTCTCAACCACTGCACCACCAGGGAAGCCCTGGAATATATTCTTGACAGAAGGAAATTTCCATTTTGACTAAGCATTGAAGAAAACTGAATCTTTGACTTATCTTTCACATGCCTGTTGATTGAAATAGTTTTCCACAGAATAACTTCTGGTTTTATACTTTTCAGTTCTTTTTTTCTTCTTCAAATGCACATGCTTTGAGAGCTGTGAAGTGCAAGACATGGCTATATTGTAAGGTGGTTTTTGTCCTTACCCTTCTGTGTCTTGTGCTAGTTAAGTCAGTAGAGTAGTCAGTAAGAGTACTGGAAGTTATTCCTGTAATGGGATAGTATATAGTCAATTACATATGGTGGTGTCTGAAAATCACATAATAGCCTCACTGAAAACATCTCCTTAGCCAGATTTCCAAAAAGCCTGTGACCAATCCAATATGATCCAACATAGCAGAATATGATAGAAGGAAAATTGACAAAGAAAGAGACACTGGTCTTACGTGATGGAAATTAAAATATCTCACTTTTGACAATTTTGCAAAGACCTATAATTACATGAACTAATTTCTAGGGTTCTTCGTAGGACCTAAAAAGGAACCCATAGAGTTGTGGAACAACAATAGAAGCTACTGTGTTGAGAAGCCCGGGCACCGCAACAAAGAGTAGCCCCTCTTCGCTGCAACTAGAGGAAGCCTGCATGCAGCACTGAAGACCCAATGCAGCCAAAATAAAAATTAATAAATAAAAATAAATAAATTTATCTTTTAAAAAGTAATACTCAGGTTTGAGGCATAAGAAATTTGATGAGGAGAAATTAGCTAATGTTTCCAGAACTTTTAAAATATCAAACTCAGTCTCTAAGATTTAGCATTATATACAACATCGGTTACTTATTAGTGGTTTGGAAAGGCCAATTTAAAATTTTCTCATCTTACTGTATTGAAATTCACGGCCCTAATGTTTTCCACGTTGACTATATGAATGATGAAGTAAAGTCAATCATGAATTGCATTTCCAAATGGACAGAAAACAATATTTTAAAAAGTGTTTGGCCTACTGACTTTTGATTTCTTCTAAGGCAAATGGATAGGTAATTTTTATTCCCTGATTAGGAGAAAAATGGTGGAAGAGGGCAGGGTTAAGAATTAAGATTTCAAGAGCATGAGAGGTAGATGGCCAACCAGAGTTCCTAAGGTTCGGTGCCTGTAACTGTTGCCACAGCTTAAGCCTGCCAAAGCAGTGGTACGGCTGCTGCGCTCGTGCTTGCTACCACTAGAAACATTCTTGCCAGTAGTGGCGGCAGCGGGACTCAATTACCCCCTTTTTTCACTCTCTCCAGAAGCCCCAGATGGCGTCTTCCGTGGGCAACGTGGCCGACAGCACAGAACCAACGAAACGTATGCTTTCCTTCCAAGGGTTAGCTGAGTTGGCACATCGAGAATATCAGGCAGGAGATTTTGAGGCAGCTGAGAGACACTGCATGCAGCTCTGGAGACAAGAGCCAGACAATACTGGTGTACTTTTATTACTTTCATCTATACACTTCCAGTGTCAAAGGCTGGACAGATCTGCCCACTTTAGTACTCTGGCAATTAAACAGAACCCTCTTCTGGCAGAAGCCTATTCGAATTTGGGGAATGTGTACAAGGAAAGAGGGCAGTTGCAGGAAGCAACTGAGCATTACCGGCATGCATTGCGTCTCAAACCAGATTTCATCGATGGTTCTATTAACCTGGCAGCCGCTTTGGTAGCAGCCGGCGACATGGAAGGGGCAGTACAAGCGTACGTCTCTGCTCTTCAGTACAATCCTGATTTGTACTGTGTTCGCAGTGACCTGGGGAACCTGCTCAAAGCCCTGGGTGGCTTAGAAGAAGCCAAGGCATGTTATTTGAAAGCAACCGAATTTTGCAGTAGCTTGGAGTAATCTTGGCTGTGTTTTCAATGCACAAGGGGAGATTTGGCTTGCAGTTCATCACTTTGAAAAGGCTGTCACCCTTGACCCCAATTTCCTGGATGCTTATATCAATTTAGGAAATGTCTTCAATGAGGCACGGATTTTTGACAGAGCTGTGGCAGCTTACCTTCGTGCCCTCAGCTTGAGTCCAAATCATGCAGTGGTACATGGCAACCTGGCTTGTGTATACTATGAGCAAGGCCTGATGGATCTGGCAATAGACGCCTACAGGCGAGCGATTGAATTGCAACCACATTTCCCTGATGCTTACTGCAACCTAGGCAACGCTCTCAAAGAGAAGGGCAGTGTGGCTGAAGCAGAAGATTGTTATCATGCAGCTCTCCGGCTGTGTCCCACCCATGCAGACTCTCTGAATAACCTAGCCAACATCAAAGGAGAACAGGGAAACAGTGAAGAGGCAGTTCGCTTGTATCGTAAAGCATTAGAGCTCTGCCCAGACTTTGCTGTTGCCCATTCAAATTTAGCAAGTGTATTGAAGCAGCAGGGAAAACTGCACGAAGCTCTGATGCATTATAAGGAGGCTATTCGAATCAGTCCTACCTTTGCTGAGGCCTACTGTAATATGGGAAACACTCTATGGGAGATGCAGGATGTTCAGGGAGCCTTGCAGTGTTATACTCGTGCCATTCAGATCAGCCCTGCATTTGTGGATACCCACAGCAATCTGGCTTCCATTCACCAGGATTCAGGGAATATTCCAGAAGCAATTGCTTCTTATCGCACTGTTCTGAAGCTTCAACCTGATTTTCCTGACGCTTACTGTAATTTGGCTCATTGCCTGCAGGTTGTCTGTGATTGGACAGACTATGAGGAGCGAATGAAGAAGTTGGCCAGCATTGTGGCTGACCAGTTGGAGAAGAATAGGTTGCCTTCTGTGCAGCCTCATCATAGTATGCTCTATCCTCTTTCTCATGGCTTCAGGAAGGCTATTGCTGAGAGGCATGGGAACCTCTGCTTGGCTAATATAAGTGTCCTTCACAAACCGCCGTATGAACATCCAAAAGACTTGAAGCTCAGTGATGGTCTACTGCGTGTAGGATACGTGAGTTCTGACTTTGGGGATCATCCTACTTCTCATCTTATGCAGTCTATTCCAGGCATTCACAATCCTGATAAATTTGAGATATTCTGTTATGTCCTGAGCCCACATGATGGCACAAACTTCCGAGCAAAGGTGATGGCAGAAGCCAATCATTTCATTGATCTTTCTCAGATTCCATGCAATGGGAAAGCAGCTGATCACATCCATCAAGATGGTATACACATCCTTGTAAACATGAACGGTTATACCAGGGGTGCTCGAAATGAACTCTTTGCTCTCAGGCCAGCTCCTATTCAGGCAATGTGGCTGGGGTACCCTGGGACTAGTGGTGTGCTTTTCATGGATTATATCATCACTGATCAGGAAACTTCACCTGCTGAAGTTGCTGAGCAGTATTCTGAGAAACTGGCTTATATGCCCCATACTTTCTTTATTGGTGATCATGCTAATATGTTCCCTCACCTGAAGAAAAAAGCCGTCATCGATTTTAAGTCCAATGGGCACATTTATGACAATCGGATTGTGCTGAATGGCATCGACCTCCAAGCATTTCTTGATAGTCTATCAGATGTGCAAATAGTCAAGATGAAATGTCCTGATGGAGAAGACAATGCAGACAGCAGTAATACAGCTCTTAATATGCCTGTCATTCCTATGAATACTGTTGCAGAAGCAGTTATTGAAATGATTAACAGAGGACAAATTCAGATTCCAATTAATGGATTCAGTATTAGCAATGGACTGGCAACTACCCTGATCAACAATAAGGCTGCCACTGGAGAGGAGGTTCCCCGTACCATTATTGTAACCACACGTTCTCAGTACGGGTTACCGGAAGATGCCATTGTGTACTGTAACTTTAATCAGTTATACAAAATTGACCCATCTGCTTTGCAGATGAGGGCAAATATTCTGAAGCGTGTTCCCAATAGTGTACGGTGGCTGTTGCGTTTTCCAGCAGCAGGAGAAGCGAATATTCAACAGTACGCACAAAATATGGGCCTTCCCCCGAACCGTATCATTTTTTCCCCTGTTGCTCCTAAAGAGGAACATGTTCGGAGAGGCCAGCTGGCTGATGTCTGCTTGGACACTCCACTCTGTAATGGACACACCACAGGGATGGACGTCCTTTGGGCAGGGACCCCCATGGTGACTATGCCAGGAGAGACTCTTGCTTCCCGAGTTGCAGCTTCCCAGCTCACTTGTTTAGGCTGTCTTGAGCTGATTGCTCAAAATAGACAAGAATATGAAGAGATAGCTGTGAAACTGGGAACTGATCTCGAATACCTGAAGAAAATTCGTGACAAAGTCTGGAAGCAGAGAACATCTAGCCCTCTGTTCAACACCAAACAATACACGATGGAACTAGAGCGGCTCTATCTACAGATGTGGGAGCATTATGCAGCTGGCAACCAACCCGATCACATGATTAAGCCTGTTGAAGTCACTGAGTCGGCCTAAATCATGACTGTGTGCCCAGGAGAATTACCCCTGTAGCTGAGCCTCAACCTTCTGGGGGAAAGGGAGCTACTTTTTCAATATCATGTTGCAGATGGATGACAGATAATGATAAGAAATAGCACAGCCAGACTTGCTTCCTGCATGATCACGATAGGGAGAGACACAAGAGATGGGAAACTGCTGTTCCACGAGGAGTCTCCATCGAATTTTGCAGCAGCCAGGTGTCTGGAAGGTCTGGAAGGTAAGTCTGGAAGGTCTGATCTCCCTTGGTCTTCCAGGGGATGGATGGTTAGTGTGGAAGGGAGATAGAGATTGCCCAGCCG